>NW_028122957.1:0-184287 GCF_965194805.1 Balaenoptera borealis
TGTGGCCGTTTAGTACAACAGCAGCTTACACCCAGTGCTAATGGTTACTAAATATTCACACACATTGCAGGCCTGTAAATGACACCTGCCTTCAAAAAAATATCCTGGGGACGAAAATCCACCAGAATATTAAAAAGAGGGCAATCTTTCAACAAGATAATTTCAAGAGGTATATTGAACTCACACTTTTTTCTAATACCAGAATAGAAAAACGCCTGGAAAAATGATAAATTTTAGGAATTTTTAAAGACATGCAAACCCAATTTACAAAAACCTATCAGCTCACTCCAGGCAGAATGTCCATCAGCAAAAATGCTGCAAACAATACATGCTGAAGGGATTGTGGAGAAATGTGTACCCTCAGCTGTAAGGGGGACGTGGGAAGAGCCACTAATGAAAACACAATGGAGGTGCTTTGAAAAGGTAAACATTGAGCTACCAGTGAATCAAGCATACCATCTGCTGGGCTTATCACCTGAGAAAATGAGATTCAAAAAGTCACAGGCTGGCAAACCTGTACGCCAGCAATGTTTACCATAGTCAACACTTGGAAGCAACAAAAATGTCCATCAACAGAGGAATGCACCAAGAAGAAGTGGTCCTTGTATACAATGGAATATTACTCCAGTAAAAAATATAAATTAACTTTAAAAAACAAACAAATGTAAGGAGACATCAGCATTTGTGGGTTTATCCGAGCACATTCCACTCTAATTTATAACCGAAGAACACCACTGGCGGGTAGGTCTGTTTCGCAAGTACCAGCGTGGGGAACATAGAAAGGCTGCCACCCTCTGGCCGTTACCTGCAATAGCAGCTTTAAAGCCTGGGCTAATGGTCACTTCATATGAACAAGTACTGCTGGGCTATAAATGAAACCTGCTCTCAAAATGTCTTGAAGAAGGTAATGGTTAAAATATTTCAAAATGTGACACATACTTTAAGAAAACACTTTGAAGAGCTAAGCCATAATCACAGCTGGAAAAATGAAAAGGACATGCCTTAAAGTTCAATTTCAACGGATTATGAGACACATGCAAATTCAACCACAAAGAGGTATCAGCTCACACCAGTCAGAATAACCATCAGCAAAAAACCACATAGAATAAATGCTAAAGGTGCTGTGGAGAAATGCAAACCCTCAACTTTAAGTGGGACGTAATCTGGAAAGAGCCACTAAAGAGAACAGAATGGAGGTGCCTTTAAAAGGTTAACGCTGAGCTACCATATGATCCAGTACACCTATACCTGGACCTATAACCTAAGAAGACAGAATTGGAAAGACACAGGCAGGCAAATCTGCATTGCATAGTATTACAGTAGCCAAGATATGGAAGTAACCAAAAAGTCCACCGACAGATGGGTGGACAAAGAAGAACTGCTACATGTACAGATGGAATATGAGCTAGCGAAAAAATGAAACAATGCCATTTGAAGCACCATAGATGAGTCTAGAAGTAATTACGCATCTTGGAGTAAGTGACAAAGCGAAAGACACATATCCTATCATATCACATACAGGTGTTACCTCAAAGTTGATACAAAGGAAGATATTTCCACAGAGAAAGGCAATCACAGATTCACTACTAAAACTTATGGCTCACCAAATGGAAAGGTGTGAGGATTGGATACATCACCATATTGAGGTTAACAGAGATATACAAACACACGTGTAATATATAATCACCAAAGACCTACAGAATACCAAGAGAAGACTACTCAACATTGTGTCATCACCTACATGGGAAAAGATTCCGAAGAAGAATAGATATATGTATATGTGTGAAAGAACCACATCTTGCACACCTAGAAGAAACAAACCATTGTAATCAAATTTGCTGTGATAAAAAATAAAAATTATGTTAAAAATACGCACAAGAAGTAATGACACATAAACTTCAAGGGCTTTTTCCTGGCACATTCCATTCTAATTTACAACCTAGCACACCACTTCCAATAAGGCTCTGTTGCCCTAGCACCCAGATTTGGGAAAGGAGTAATGCTGCCTTCCAGTGGTCATTTCCCACAACAGCAGCTTTAAACCCACTGCTAAAGGTCACTAAATATTCACCAACTTGCAATTCTGTAAATGACACCTGCCCTCCAAATAAATCCTGGGACCAAAAATGGATCAACAATTTCAAAAAGGGCAACCTTCCAAGAAGCCAATTTCAAGAGGTATATTGTGCTCACCGGTTTTTTTTCTTTTAAGAGAAAAGAAAAAGGTGTGGAAAAATGATGTATTTTAGGAATTTTGAAAGACATGCAAACCCAAATTACAAAAACCTATCAGCTCACAGCAGTCAGAATGGCCATCAGCAAAAACGCTTCAAAAAATAAATGCTGAAGGGACTGTGGAGGCATTCGTACACTCGGCTCTAAGGGGGACGTGGTAAGAGCCACTAATGAAAACACAATGGAAGTGCCTTGAAAAGGTAAACATTGAGCTACCCGTCAATCAGTCATACCCACTGCTGGGCCTATCTCCTGAGAAAATGAGAATCAAAACGTCACAGGCTGGCAATCCTGCCCTCCAGCCATATTTAGCATAGCCAACATTTGGAAGCAATGTAAATCTCCATCAACAGAGGAATGCACCAAGAAGAACTGTTCCATTTACACAATGTAATATTACTCCAAAAATAAATATAAGTTAAATTTAAAAGACAAACATAACTAAGGAGACATCAGCATTTGTGGGTTTATTCAGGCACATTCCACTCTAAATTATAACCGAGGAACAACAATGGCCGGAAGGTCTGTTTCCCTAGTACCAGAGTGGGGAACGTTGAAAGACTGCCACCCTCTGGCCGTTACCTGCAAACGCAGGTTTAAGCCTGTGTTAATGGTCACCACAAAATGTCTTGAGGGAGGTAATGGCCAAATAATTTTAAAATAGGACACATACTTTAAGAAAACACTTTGAAGAACTAAGCTGTACTCACAGCCTGAAAAATGAAAAGGACCTGCCTTAAAGCTCAGTTTTAACGGATTATGAGACACATGCAAATTCAACCACAAAGAGGTATCAGCTCACACCAGTCAGAATAACCGTCAGTAAAAAACTACAAAGAATAAATGCTGAAGGTGCTGTGGAGAAATGCAAACCCTCAACTTTAAGTGGGATGTAACCTGGAAAGAGCCACTCATGAGAACAGAATGGAGGTGCCTTTAAAAGGTAAACATTGAGCTACCTTATGATCCAGAGGCTTATTCCCGGACCTATAACCTAAGAAGACAGAATTGGAAAGAAAGAGGCAGGCAAATCTGCATTGCACAGTATTACAATAGCCAAGATACGGGAGTCACCAAAAAGTCCACCGACAGATGGGTGGACAAAGAAGAACTGCTACATGTACAGATGGATTATGAGCTAGCGATAAAATGAAACAATGCCATTTGCAGCACCATAGATGAGTCTAGAAGTAATCACGCAACTTGGAGTAAGTGACAAAGCGAAAGACATATATGCTACCATATCAGTTACAGGTGTTACCTACGAATTGATACCAACAAAGATATATCCACGCAGAAAGGCAATCACAGATTCAGTACAAAAACGTATGGTTCACCAAATGGAAAGGTGTGAGGATTGGACACATTACTATACTGGGGTTAACAGACATATAAAAACACATGTGAAATACATAATCACCAAAGACGTACGCAATACCAAGAGAAGACTACTCAACATTGTGTCCTAACCTACATGGGAAAAGGATCCGAAGAAGAATAGATATATGTATATGTATGAAAGAACCACAACTTGCACACCTAGAACAAACAAAACATTGTAATCAAATTTGCTGTGATGAAAAACTAAAAATTAAAAATACGAACAAGAAGTAATGAGACATAAATTTAAAGGCTTTCTCCTGGCACATTCCATTGTAATTTACAACCTAGAACACGACTTCCATTAAGGCTCTGTTGCCCTGGTGACCAGATTTGGTAAAGGAGAAATGCTGCCGCCTTTTGCCGTTTCCCGCAAGAGCGGCTTTTAACCCACAGCTAATGGTCACTTAACATTCACAAGGACTCAGGGCTGTAAAGACACCTGCCCTCAAAACTGTGCTGAGGTAGGGAATGGATTAAAAAATTCAAAACAGGCAAATGTTTCAAGAAGACTGTATGAAGAGGTAAGTTTTACTCACTGTCTTTTTCAAAAAAGGAAAATGGATATAAGCTCAACCTCAGGAAGTATTAGACTCATGCAATCTAATCTACAAAACGGTTTCAACTCACACCAGTCGACTGACCATCAGCAAAACGTCTACAGACAATAAATGCTGAAGGGGTTTTACAGAACTGTGTACCCTCTAGCTGCTGGTGAGATGTAAAGTGGTTAAGAGCCAATAAGGAGAACAGAAAGGAGCTGCGTTTGAAAGTAAAAATTGAGGTATCATTCAATCCAGCAGGTGCACCACTGGGCCTCTCACCTGAGAAGACCAGAATCGAGAAGACCCGGGCTGCAAAAGCTTCACTGCAGCCTTATTCACTATAGACAAGACAGTGAAGCAACCAAAATGTCCATCCACAGGTGAATGGATAAAGAAGAAGTGGTCCATGTACACAATGGAATATTAGCCATGGAAAACAGTGAAACACTGCTCTTTGAGGCGCCACAGATGAGCCTGGAGATAATCACAAAACATGAGGTCAGTCGGAAAGCAAAAGACCTATATTCTATGATATCACTTATAGGCGTTATCTAATAACTGACGCAAATGAACACATTTCCACAGAGAAAGGCACTCACAGACTTAGAAAAAAAACTATGCTTATCTAAAAGGGAAGGTGGGGGGATTGGATAAATGAAGATTAGCGTTACCATATGGATACAAACACATATTATATACATATATCAAAAAGACCCACCATATAGCAAGGGAGGTCTATGGAACACTCTGTAATAATTGACATGGGAAGAGGATCTCGAAATATATAGATATATATAATGTGTAAATGAACCAGAGTGTGTACACCTTGGACAGACAACATTCTAAACATTACCCCAATTTTAAAAATTAAAACAACAAACAAGAATTAATCAAACATAAACTTATGGGGGGGTTTCCTGGCACATTCCATTCAAATTTACAAGCTAGGAAAACCACTTCCAGAACGGCTCTGCTGCCCTAGTAACCAGATTTGATAATGGAGAAGTGCTCCTGCCTTGTGGCCGTTTAGTACAACAGCAGCTTACACCCAGTGCTAATGGTTACTAAATATTCACACACATTGCAGGCCTGTAAATGACACCTGCCTTCAAAAAAATATCCTGGGGACGAAAATCCACCAGAATATTAAAAAGAGGGCAATCTTTCAACAAGATAATTTCAAGAGGTATATTGAACTCACACTTTTTTCTAATACCAGAATAGAAAAATGCCTGGAAAAATGATAAATTTTAGGAATTTTTAAAGACATGCAAACCCAATTTACAAAAACCTATCAGCTCACACCAGGCAGAATGTCCATCAGCAAAAATGCTGCAAACAATACATGCTGAAGGGATTGTGGAGAAATGTGTACCCTCAGCTGTAAGGGGGACGTGGGAAGAGCCACTAATGAAAACACAATGGAGGTGCTTTGAAAAGGTAAACATTGAGCTACCAGTGAATCAAGCATACCATCTGCTGGGCTTATCACCTGAGAAAATGAGATTCAAAAAGTCACAGGCTGGCAAACCTGTACGCCAGCAATGTTTACCATAGTCAACACTTGGAAGCAACAAAAATGTCCATCAACAGAGGAATGCACCAAGAAGAAGTGGTCCTTGTATACAATGGAATATTACTCCAGTAAAAAATATAAATTAACTTTAAAAAACAAACAAATGTAAGGAGACATCAGCATTTGTGGGTTTATCCGAGCACATTCCACTCTAATTTATAACCGAAGAACACCACTGGCGGGTAGGTCTGTTTCGCAAGTACCAGCGTGGGGAACATAGAAAGGCTGCCACCCTCTGGCCGTTACCTGCAAAAGCAGCTTTAAAGCCTGGGCTAATGGTCACTTCATATGAACAAGTACTGCTGGGCTATAAATGAAACCTGCTCTCAAAATGTCTTGAAGAAGGTAATGGTTAAAATATTTCAAAATGTGACACATACTTTAAGAAAACACTTTGAAGAGCTAAGCCATAATCACAGCTGGAAAAATGAAAAGGACATGCCTTAAAGTTCAATTTCAACGGATTATGAGACACATGCAAATTCAACCACAAAGAGGTATCAGCTCACACCAGTCAGAATAACCATCAGCAAAAAACCACATAGAATAAATGCTAAAGGTGCTGTGGAGAAATGCAAACCCTCAACTTTAAGTGGGACGTAATCTGGAAAGAGCCACTAAAGAGAACAGAATGGAGGTGCCTTTAAAAGGTTAACGCTGAGCTACCATATGATCCAGTACACCTATACCTGGACCTATAACCTAAGAAGACAGAATTGGAAAGACACAGGCAGGCAAATCTGCATTGCATAGTATTACAGTAGCCAAGATATGGAAGTAACCAAAAAGTCCACCGACAGATGGGTGGACAAAGAAGAACTGCTACATGTACAGATGGAATATGAGCTAGCGAAAAAATGAAACAATGCCATTTGAAGCACCATAGATGAGTCTAGAAGTAATTACGCATCTTGGAGTAAGTGACAAAGCGAAAGACACATATCCTATCATATCACATACAGGTGTTACCTCAAAGTTGATACAAAGGAAGATATTTCCACAGAGAAAGGCAATCACAGATTCACTACTAAAACTTATGGCTCACCAAATGGAAAGGTGTGAGGATTGGATACATCACCATATTGAGGTTAACAGAGATATACAAACACACGTGTAATATATAATCACCAAAGACCTACAGAATACCAAGAGAAGACTACTCAACATTGTGTCATCACCTACATGGGAAAAGATTCCGAAGAAGAATAGATATATGTATATGTGTGAAAGAACCACATCTTGCACACCTAGAAGAAACAAACCATTGTAATCAAATTTGCTGTGATAAAAAATAAAAATTATGTTAAAAATACGCACAAGAAGTAATGACACATAAACTTCAAGGGCTTTTTCCTGGCACATTCCATTCTAATTTACAACCTAGCACACCACTTCCAATAAGGCTCTGTTGCCCTAGCACCCAGATTTGGGAAAGGAGTAATGCTGCCTTCCAGTGGTCATTTCCCACAACAGCAGCTTTAAACCCACTGCTAAAGGTCACTAAATATTCACCAACTTGCAATTCTGTAAATGACACCTGCCCTCCAAATAAATCCTGGGACCAAAAATGGATCAACAATTTCAAAAAGGGCAACCTTCCAAGAAGCCAATTTCAAGAGGTATATTGTGCTCACCGGTTTTTTTTCTTTTAAGAGAAAAGAAAAAGGTGTGGAAAAATGATGTATTTTAGGAATTTTGAAAGACATGCAAACCCAAATTACAAAAACCTATCAGCTCACAGCAGTCAGAATGGCCATCAGCAAAAACGCTTCAAAAAATAAATGCTGAAGGGACTGTGGAGGCATTCGTACACTCGGCTCTAAGGGGGACGTGGTAAGAGCCACTAATGAAAACACAATGGAAGTGCCTTGAAAAGGTAAACATTGAGCTACCCGTCAATCAGTCATACCCACTGCTGGGCCTATCTCCTGAGAAAATGAGAATCAAAACGTCACAGGCTGGCAATCCTGCCCTCCAGCCATATTTAGCATAGCCAACATTTGGAAGCAATGTAAATCTCCATCAACAGAGGAATGCACCAAGAAGAACTGTTCCATTTACACAATGTAATATTACTCCAAAAATAAATATAAGTTAAATTTAAAAGACAAACATAACTAAGGAGACATCAGCATTTGTGGGTTTATTCAGGCACATTCCACTCTAAATTATAACCGAGGAACAACAATGGCCGGAAGGTCTGTTTCCCTAGTACCAGAGTGGGGAACGTTGAAAGACTGCCACCCTCTGGCCGTTACCTGCAAACGCAGGTTTAAGCCTGTGTTAATGGTCACCACAAAATGTCTTGAGGGAGGTAATGGCCAAATAATTTTAAAATAGGACACATACTTTAAGAAAACACTTTGAAGAACTAAGCTGTACTCACAGCCTGAAAAATGAAAAGGACCTGCCTTAAAGCTCAGTTTTAACGGATTATGAGACACATGCAAATTCAACCACAAAGAGGTATCAGCTCACACCAGTCAGAATAACCGTCAGTAAAAAACTACAAAGAATAAATGCTGAAGGTGCTGTGGAGAAATGCAAACCCTCAACTTTAAGTGGGATGTAACCTGGAAAGAGCCACTCATGAGAACAGAATGGAGGTGCCTTTAAAAGGTAAACATTGAGCTACCTTATGATCCAGAGGCTTATTCCCGGACCTATAACCTAAGAAGACAGAATTGGAAAGAAAGAGGCAGGCAAATCTGCATTGCACAGTATTACAATAGCCAAGATACGGGAGTCACCAAAAAGTCCACCGACAGATGGGTGGACAAAGAAGAACTGCTACATGTACAGATGGATTATGAGCTAGCGATAAAATGAAACAATGCCATTTGCAGCACCATAGATGAGTCTAGAAGTAATCACGCAACTTGGAGTAAGTGACAAAGCGAAAGACATATATGCTACCATATCAGTTACAGGTGTTACCTACGAATTGATACCAACAAAGATATATCCACGCAGAAAGGCAATCACAGATTCAGTACAAAAACGTATGGTTCACCAAATGGAAAGGTGTGAGGATTGGACACATTACTATACTGGGGTTAACAGACATATAAAAACACATGTGAAATACATAATCACCAAAGACGTACGCAATACCAAGAGAAGACTACTCAACATTGTGTCCTAACCTACATGGGAAAAGGATCCGAAGAAGAATAGATATATGTATATGTATGAAAGAACCACAACTTGCACACCTAGAACAAACAAAACATTGTAATCAAATTTGCTGTGATGAAAAACTAAAAATTAAAAATACGAACAAGAAGTAATGAGACATAAATTTAAAGGCTTTCTCCTGGCACATTCCATTGTAATTTACAACCTAGAACACGACTTCCATTAAGGCTCTGTTGCCCTGGTGACCAGATTTGGTAAAGGAGAAATGCTGCCGCCTTTTGCCGTTTCCCGCAAGAGCGGCTTTTAACCCACAGCTAATGGTCACTTAACATTCACAAGGACTCAGGGCTGTAAAGACACCTGCCCTCAAAACTGTGCTGAGGTAGGGAATGGATTAAAAAATTCAAAACAGGCAAATGTTTCAAGAAGACTGTATGAAGAGGTAAGTTTTACTCACTGTCTTTTTCAAAAAAGGAAAATGGATATAAGCTCAACCTCAGGAAGTATTAGACTCATGCAATCTAATCTACAAAACGGTTTCAACTCACACCAGTCGACTGACCATCAGCAAAACGTCTACAGACAATAAATGCTGAAGGGGTTTGACAGAACTGTGTACCCTCTAGCTGCTGGTGAGATGTAAAGTGGTTAAGAGCCAATAAGGAGAACAGAAAGGAGCTGCGTTTGAAAGTAAAAATTGAGGTATCATTCAATCCAGCAGGTGCACCACTGGGCCTCTCACCTGAGAAGACCAGAATCGAGAAGACCCGGGCTGCAAAAGCTTCACTGCAGCCTTATTCACTATAGACAAGACAGTGAAGCAACCAAAATGTCCATCCACAGGTGAATGGATAAAGAAGAAGTGGTCCATGTACACAATGGAATATTAGCCATGGAAAACAGTGAAACACTGCTCTTTGAGGCGCCACAGATGAGCCTGGAGATAATCACAAAACATGAGGTCAGTCGGAAAGCAAAAGACCTATATTCTATGATATCACTTATAGGCGTTATCTAATAACTGACGCAAATGAACACATTTCCACAGAGAAAGGCACTCACAGACTTAGAAAAAAAACTATGCTTATCTAAAAGGGAAGGTGGGGGGATTGGATAAATGAAGATTAGCGTTACCATATGGATACAAACACATATTATATACATATATCAAAAAGACCCACCATATAGCAAGGGAGGTCTATGGAACACTCTGTAATAATTGACATGGGAAGAGGATCTCGAAATATATAGATATATATAATGTGTAAATGAACCAGAGTGTGTACACCTTGGACAGACAACATTCTAAACATTACCCCAATTTTAAAAATTAAAACAACAAACAAGAATTAATCAAACATAAACTTATGGGGGGGTTTCCTGGCACATTCCATTCAAATTTACAAGCTAGGAAAACCACTTCCAGAACGGCTCTGCTGCCCTAGTAACCAGATTTGATAATGGAGAAGTGCTCCTGCCTTGTGGCCGTTACGTACAACAGCAGCTTACACCCAGTGCTAATGGTTACTAAATATTCACACACATTGCAGGCCTGTAAATGACACCTGCCTTCAAAAAAATATCCTGGGGACGAAAATCCACCAGAATATTAAAAAGAGGGCAATCTTTCAACAAGATAATTTCAAGAGGTATATTGAACTCACACTTTTTTCTAATACCAGAATAGAAAAACGCCTGGAAAAATGATAAATTTTAGGAATTTTTAAAGACATGCAAACCCAATTTACAAAAACCTATCAGCTCACACCAGGCAGAATGTCCATCAGCAAAAATGCTGCAAACAATACATGCTGAAGGGATTGTGGAGAAATATGTAACCTCAGCTGTAAGGGGGACGTGGGAAGAGCCACTAATGAAAACACAATGGAGGTGCTTTGAAAAGGTAAACATTGAGCTACCAGTGAATCAAGCATACCATCTGCTGGGCTTATCACCTGAGAAAATGAGATTCAAAAAGTCACAGGCTGGCAAACCTGTACGCCAGCAATGTTTACCATAGTCAACACTTGGAAGCAACAAAAATGTCCATCAACAGAGGAATGCACCAAGAAGAAGTGGTCCTTGTATACAATGGAATATTACTCCAGTAAAAAATATAAATTAACTTTAAAAAACAAACAAATGTAAGGAGACATCAGCATTTGTGGGTTTATCCGAGCACATTCCACTCTAATTTATAACCGAAGAACACCACTGGCGGGTAGGTCTGTTTCGCAAGTACCAGCGTGGGGAACATAGAAAGGCTGCCACCCTCTGGCCGTTACCTGCAAAAGCAGCTTTAAAGCCTGGGCTAATGGTCACTTCATATGAACAAGTACTGCTGGGCTATAAATGAAACCTGCTCTCAAAATGTCTTGAAGAAGGTAATGGTTAAAATATTTCAAAATGTGACACATACTTTAAGAAAACACTTTGAAGAGCTAAGCCATAATCACAGCTGGAAAAATGAAAAGGACATGCCTTAAAGTTCAATTTCAACGGATTATGAGACACATGCAAATTCAACCACAAAGAGGTATCAGCTCACACCAGTCAGAATAACCATCAGCAAAAAACCACATAGAATAAATGCTAAAGGTGCTGTGGAGAAATGCAAACCCTCAACTTTAAGTGGGACGTAATCTGGAAAGAGCCACTAAAGAGAACAGAATGGAGGTGCCTTTAAAAGGTTAACGCTGAGCTACCATATGATCCAGTACACCTATACCTGGACCTATAACCTAAGAAGACAGAATTGGAAAGACACAGGCAGGCAAATCTGCATTGCATAGTATTACAGTAGCCAAGATATGGAAGTAACCAAAAAGTCCACCGACAGATGGGTGGACAAAGAAGAACTGCTACATGTACAGATGGAATATGAGCTAGCGAAAAAATGAAACAATGCCATTTGAAGCACCATAGATGAGTCTAGAAGTAATTACGCATCTTGGAGTAAGTGACAAAGCGAAAGACACATATCCTATCATATCACATACAGGTGTTACCTCAAAGTTGATACAAAGGAAGATATTTCCACAGAGAAAGGCAATCACAGATTCACTACTAAAACTTATGGCTCACCAAATGGAAAGGTGTGAGGATTGGATACATCACCATATTGAGGTTAACAGAGATATACAAACACACGTGTAATATATAATCACCAAAGACCTACAGAATACCAAGAGAAGACTACTCAACATTGTGTCATCACCTACATGGGAAAAGATTCCGAAGAAGAATAGATATATGTATATGTGTGAAAGAACCACATCTTGCACACCTAGAAGAAACAAACCATTGTAATCAAATTTGCTGTGATAAAAAATAAAAATTATGTTAAAAATACGCACAAGAAGTAATGACACATAAACTTCAAGGGCTTTTTCCTGGCACATTCCATTCTAATTTACAACCTAGCACACCACTTCCAATAAGGCTCTGTTGCCCTAGCACCCAGATTTGGGAAAGGAGTAATGCTGCCTTCCAGTGGTCATTTCCCACAACAGCAGCTTTAAACCCACTGCTAAAGGTCACTAAATATTCACCAACTTGCAATTCTGTAAATGACACCTGCCCTCCAAATAAATCCTGGGACCAAAAATGGATCAACAATTTCAAAAAGGGCAACCTTCCAAGAAGCCAATTTCAAGAGGTATATTGTGCTCACCGGTTTTTTTTCTTTTAAGAGAAAAGAAAAAGGTGTGGAAAAATGATGTATTTTAGGAATTTTGAAAGACATGCAAACCCAAATTACAAAAACCTATCAGCTCACAGCAGTCAGAATGGCCATCAGCAAAAACGCTTCAAAAAATAAATGCTGAAGGGACTGTGGAGGCATGCGTACACTCGGCTCTAAGGGGGACGTGGTAAGAGCCACTAATGAAAACACAATGGAAGTGCCTTGAAAAGGTAAACATTGAGCTACCCGTCAATCAGTCATACCCACTGCTGGGCCTATCTCCTGAGAAAATGAGAATCAAAACGTCACAGGCTGGCAATCCTGCCCTCCAGCCATATTTAGCATAGCCAACATTTGGAAGCAATGTAAATCTCCATCAACAGAGGAATGCACCAAGAAGAACTGTTCCATTTACACAATGTAATATTACTCCAAAAATAAATATAAGTTAAATTTAAAAGACAAACATAACTAAGGAGACATCAGCATTTGTGGGTTTATTCAGGCACATTCCACTCTAAATTATAACCGAGGAACAACAATGGCCGGAAGGTCTGTTTCCCTAGTACCAGAGTGGGGAACGTTGAAAGACTGCCACCCTCTGGCCGTTACCTGCAAACGCAGGTTTAAGCCTGTGTTAATGGTCACCACAAAATGTCTTGAGGGAGGTAATGGCCAAATAATTTTAAAATAGGACACATACTTTAAGAAAACACTTTGAAGAACTAAGCTGTACTCACAGCCTGAAAAATGAAAAGGACCTGCCTTAAAGCTCAGTTTTAACGGATTATGAGACACATGCAAATTCAACCACAAAGAGGTATCAGCTCACACCAGTCAGAATAACCGTCAGCAAAAAACCACATAGAATAAATGCTAAAGGTGCTGTGGAGAAATGCATACCCTCAACTTTAAGTGGGACGTAATCTGGAAAGAGCCACTAAAGAGAACAGAATGGAGGTGCCTTTAAAAGGTTAACGCTGAGCTACCATATGATCCAGTACACCTATACCTGGACCTATAACCTAAGAAGACAGAATTGGAAAGACACAGGCAGGCAAATCTGCATTGCATAGTATTACAGTAGCCAAGATATGGAAGTAACCAAAAAGTCCACCGACAGATGGGTGGACAAAGAAGAACTGCTACATGTACAGATGGAATATGAGCTAGCGAAAAAATGAAACAATGCCATTTGAAGCACCATAGATGAGTCTAGAAGTAATTACGCATCTTGGAGTAAGTGACAAAGCGAAAGACACATATCCTATCATATCACATACAGGTGTTACCTCAAAGTTGATACAAAGGAAGATATTTCCACAGAGAAAGGCAATCACAGATTCACTACTAAAACTTATGGCTCACCAAATGGAAAGGTGTGAGGATTGGATACATCACCATATTGAGGTTAACAGAGATATACAAACACACGTGTAATATATAATCACCAAAGACCTACAGAATACCAAGAGAAGACTACTCAACATTGTGTCATCACCTACATGGGAAAAGATTCCGAAGAAGAATAGATATATGTATATGTGTGAAAGAACCACATCTTGCACACCTAGAAGAAACAAACCATTGTAATCAAATTTGCTGTGATAAAAAATAAAAATTATGTTAAAAATACGCACAAGAAGTAATGACACATAAACTTCAAGGGCTTTTTCCTGGCACATTCCATTCTAATTTACAACCTAGCACACCACTTCCAATAAGGCTCTGTTGCCCTAGCACCCAGATTTGGGAAAGGAGTAATGCTGCCTTCCAGTGGTCATTTCCCACAACAGCAGCTTTAAACCCACTGCTAAAGGTCACTAAATATTCACCAACTTGCAATTCTGTAAATGACACCTGCCCTCCAAATAAATCCTGGGACCAAAAATGGATCAACAATTTCAAAAAGGGCAACCTTCCAAGAAGCCAATTTCAAGAGGTATATTGTGCTCACCGGTTTTTTTTCTTTTAAGAGAAAAGAAAAAGGTGTGGAAAAATGATGTATTTTAGGAATTTTGAAAGACATGCAAACCCAAATTACAAAAACCTATCAGCTCACAGCAGTCAGAATGGCCATCAGCAAAAACGCTTCAAAAAATAAATGCTGAAGGGACTGTGGAGGCATGCGTACACTCGGCTCTAAGGGGGACGTGGTAAGAGCCACTAATGAAAACACAATGGAAGTGCCTTGAAAAGGTAAACATTGAGCTACCCGTCAATCAGTCATACCCACTGCTGGGCCTATCTCCTGAGAAAATGAGAATCAAAACGTCACAGGCTGGCAATCCTGCCCTCCAGCCATATTTAGCATAGCCAACATTTGGAAGCAATGTAAATCTCCATCAACAGAGGAATGCACCAAGAAGAACTGTTCCATTTACACAATGTAATATTACTCCAAAAATAAATATAAGTTAAATTTAAAAGACAAACATAACTAAGGAGACATCAGCATTTGTGGGTTTATTCAGGCACATTCCACTCTAAATTATAACCGAGGAACAACAATGGCCGGAAGGTCTGTTTCCCTAGTACCAGAGTGGGGAACGTTGAAAGACTGCCACCCTCTGGCCGTTACCTGCAAACGCAGGTTTAAGCCTGTGTTAATGGTCACCACAAAATGTCTTGAGGGAGGTAATGGCCAAATAATTTTAAAATAGGACACATACTTTAAGAAAACACTTTGAAGAACTAAGCTGTACTCACAGCCTGAAAAATGAAAAGGACCTGCCTTAAAGCTCAGTTTTAACGGATTATGAGACACATGCAAATTCAACCACAAAGAGGTATCAGCTCACACCAGTCAGAATAACCGTCAGTAAAATACTACAAAGAATAAATGCTGAAGGTGCTGTGGAGAAATGCAAACCCTCAACTTTAAGTGGGATGTAACCTGGAAAGAGCCACTCATGAGAACAGAATGGAGGTGCCTTTAAAAGGTAAACATTGAGCTACCTTATGATCCAGAGGCTTATTCCCGGACCTATAACCTAAGAAGACAGAATTGGAAAGAAAGAGGCAGGCAAATCTGCATTGCACAGTATTACAATAGCCAAGATACGGGAGTCACCAAAAAGTCCACCGACAGATGGGTGGACAAAGAAGAACTGCTACATGTACAGATGGATTATGAGCTAGCGATAAAATGAAACAATGCCATTTGCAGCACCATAGATGAGTCTAGAAGTAATCACGCAACTTGGAGTAAGTGACAAAGCGAAAGACATATATGCTACCATATCAGTTACAGGTGTTACCTACGAATTGATACCAACAAAGATATATCCACGCAGAAAGGCAATCACAGATTCAGTACAAAAACGTATGGTTCACCAAATGGAAAGGTGTGAGGATTGGACACATTACTATACTGGGGTTAACAGACATATAAAAACACATGTGAAATACATAATCACCAAAGACGTACGCAATACCAAGAGAAGACTACTCAACATTGTGTCCTAACCTACATGGGAAAAGGATCCGAAGAAGAATAGATATATGTATATGTATGAAAGAACCACAACTTGCACACCTAGAACAAACAAAACATTGTAATCAAATTTGCTGTGATGAAAAACTAAAAATTAAAAATACGAACAAGAAGTAATGAGACATAAATTTAAAGGCTTTCTCCTGGCACATTCCATTGTAATTTACAACCTAGAACACGACTTCCATTAAGGCTCTGTTGCCCTGGTGACCAGATTTGGTAAAGGAGAAATGCTGCCGCCTTTTGCCGTTTCCCGCAAGAGCGGCTTTTAACCCACAGCTAATGGTCACTTAACATTCACAAGGACTCAGGGCTGTAAAGACACCTGCCCTCAAAACTGTGCTGAGGTAGGGAATGGATTAAAAAATTCAAAACAGGCAAATGTTTCAAGAAGACTGTATGAAGAGGTAAGTTTTACTCACTGTCTTTTTCAAAAAAGGAAAATGGATATAAGCTCAACCTCAGGAAGTATTAGACTCATGCAATCTAATCTACAAAACGGTTTCAACTCACACCAGTCGACTGACCATCAGCAAAACGTCTACAGACAATAAATGCTGAAGGGGTTTTACAGAACTGTGTACCCTCTAGCTGCTGGTGAGATGTAAAGTGGTTAAGAGCCAATAAGGAGAACAGAAAGGAGCTGCGTTTGAAAGTAAAAATTGAGGTATCATTCAATCCAGCAGGTGCACCACTGGGCCTCTCACCTGAGAAGACCAGAATCGAGAAGACCCGGGCTGCAAAAGCTTCACTGCAGCCTTATTCACTATAGACAAGACAGTGAAGCAACCAAAATGTCCATCCACAGGTGAATGGATAAAGAAGAAGTGGTCCATGTACACAATGGAATATTAGCCATGGAAAACAGTGAAACACTGCTCTTTGAGGTGCCACAGATGAGCCTGCAGATAATCACAAAACATGAGGTCAGTCGGAAAGCAAAAGACCTATATTCTATGATATCACTTATAGGCGTTATCTAATAACTGACGCAAATGAACACATTTCCACAGAGAAAGGCACTCACAGACTTAGAAAAAAAACTATGCTTATCTAAAAGGGAAGGTGGGGGGATTGGATAAATGAAGATTAGCGTTACCATATGGATACAAACACATATTATATACATATATCAAAAAGACCCACCATATAGCAAGGGAGGTCTATGGAACACTCTGTAATAATTGACATGGGAAGAGGATCTCGAAATATATAGATATATATAATGTGTAAATGAACCAGAGTGTGTACACCTTGGACAGACAACATTCTAAACATTACCCCAATTTTAAAAATTAAAACAACAAACAAGAATTAATCAAACATAAACTTATGGGGGGGTTTCCTGGCACATTCCATTCAAATTTACAAGCTAGGAAAACCACTTCCAGAACGGCTCTGCTGCCCTAGTAACCAGATTTGATAATGGAGAAGTGCTCCTGCCTTGTGGCCGTTACGTACAACAGCAGCTTACACCCAGTGCTAATGGTTACTAAATATTCACACACATTGCAGGCCTGTAAATGACACCTGCCTTCAAAAAAATATCCTGGGGACGAAAATCCACCAGAATATTAAAAAGAGGGCAATCTTTCAACAAGATAATTTCAAGAGGTATATTGAACTCACACTTTTTTCTAATACCAGAATAGAAAAACGCCTGGAAAAATGATAAATTTTAGGAATTTTTAAAGACATGCAAACCCAATTTACAAAAACCTATCAGCTCACACCAGGCAGAATGTCCATCAGCAAAAATGCTGCAAACAATACATGCTGAAGGGATTGTGGAGAAATGTGTAACCTCAGCTGTAAGGGGGACGTGGGAAGAGCCACTAATGAAAACACAATGGAGGTGCTTTGAAAAGGTAAACATTGAGCTACCAGTGAATCAAGCATACCATCTGCTGGGCTTATCACCTGAGAAAATGAGATTCAAAAAGTCACAGGCTGGCAAACCTGTACGCCAGCAATGTTTACCATAGTCAACACTTGGAAGCAACAAAAATGTCCATCAACAGAGGAATGCACCAAGAAGAAGTGGTCCTTGTATACAATGGAATATTACTCCAGTAAAAAATATAAATTAACTTTAAAAAACAAACAAATGTAAGGAGACATCAGCATTTGTGGGTTTATCCGAGCACATTCCACTCTAATTTATAACCGAAGAACACCACTGGCGGGTAGGTCTGTTTCGCAAGTACCAGCGTGGGGAACATAGAAAGGCTGCCACCCTCTGGCCGTTACCTGCAAAAGCAGCTTTAAAGCCTGGGCTAATGGTCACTTCATATGAACAAGTACTGCTGGGCTATAAATGAAACCTGCTCTCAAAATGTCTTGAAGAAGGTAATGGTTAAAATATTTCAAAATGTGACACATACTTTAAGAAAACACTTTGAAGAGCTAAGCCATAATCACAGCTGGAAAAATGAAAAGGACATGCCTTAAAGTTCAATTTCAACGGATTATGAGACACATGCAAATTCAACCACAAAGAGGTATCAGCTCACACCAGTCAGAATAACCATCAGCAAAAAACCACATAGAATAAATGCTAAAGGTGCTGTGGAGAAATGCATACCCTCAACTTTAAGTGGGACGTAATCTGGAAAGAGCCACTAAAGAGAACAGAATGGAGGTGCCTTTAAAAGGTTAACGCTGAGCTACCATATGATCCAGTACACCTATACCTGGACCTATAACCTAAGAAGACAGAATTGGAAAGACACAGGCAGGCAAATCTGCATTGCATAGTATTACAGTAGCCAAGATATGGAAGTAACCAAAAAGTCCACCGACAGATGGGTGGACAAAGAAGAACTGCTACATGTACAGATGGAATATGAGCTAGCGAAAAAATGAAACAATGCCATTTGAAGCACCATAGATGAGTCTAGAAGTAATTACGCATCTTGGAGTAAGTGACAAAGCGAAAGACACATATCCTATCATATCACATACAGGTGTTACCTCAAAGTTGATACAAAGGAAGATATTTCCACAGAGAAAGGCAATCACAGATTCACTACTAAAACTTATGGCTCACCAAATGGAAAGGTGTGAGGATTGGATACATCACCATATTGAGGTTAACAGAGATATACAAACACACGTGTAATATATAATCACCAAAGACCTACAGAATACCAAGAGAAGACTACTCAACATTGTGTCATCACCTACATGGGAAAAGATTCCGAAGAAGAATAGATATATGTATATGTGTGAAAGAACCACATCTTGCACACCTAGAAGAAACAAACCATTGTAATCAAATTTGCTGTGATAAAAAATAAAAATTATGTTAAAAATACGCACAAGAAGTAATGACACATAAACTTCAAGGGCTTTTTCCTGGCACATTCCATTCTAATTTACAACCTAGCACACCACTTCCAATAAGGCTCTGTTGCCCTAGCACCCAGATTTGGGAAAGGAGTAATGCTGCCTTCCAGTGGTCATTTCCCACAACAGCAGCTTTAAAGCCACTGCTAAAGGTCACTAAATATTCACCAACTTGCAATTCTGTAAATGACACCTGCCCTCCAAATAAATCCTGGGACCAAAAATGGATCAACAATTTCAAAAAGGGCAACCTTCCAAGAAGCCAATTTCAAGAGGTATATTGTGCTCACCGGTTTTTTTTCTTTTAAGAGAAAAGAAAAAGGTGTGGAAAAATGATGTATTTTAGGAATTTTGAAAGACATGCAAACCCAAATTACAAAAACCTATCAGCTCACAGCAGTCAGAATGGCCATCAGCAAAAACGCTTCAAAAAATAAATGCTGAAGGGACTGTGGAGGCATGCGTACACTCGGCTCTAAGGGGGACGTGGTAAGAGCCACTAATGAAAACACAATGGAAGTGCCTTGAAAAGGTAAACATTGAGCTACCCGTCAATCAGTCATACCCACTGCTGGGCCTATCTCCTGAGAAAATGAGAATCAAAACGTCACAGGCTGGCAATCCTGCCCTCCAGCCATATTTAGCATAGCCAACATTTGGAAGCAATGTAAATCTCCATCAACAGAGGAATGCACCAAGAAGAACTGTTCCATTTACACAATGTAATATTACTCCAAAAATAAATATAAGTTAAATTTAAAAGACAAACATAACTAAGGAGACATCAGCATTTGTGGGTTTATTCAGGCACATTCCACTCTAAATTATAACCGAGGAACAACAATGGCCGGAAGGTCTGTTTCCCTAGTACCAGAGTGGGGAACGTTGAAAGACTGCCACCCTCTGGCCGTTACCTGCAAACGCAGGTTTAAGCCTGTGTTAATGGTCACCACAAAATGTCTTGAGGGAGGTAATGGCCAAATAATTTTAAAATAGGACACATACTTTAAGAAAACACTTTGAAGAACTAAGCTGTACTCACAGCCTGAAAAATGAAAAGGACCTGCCTTAAAGCTCAGTTTTAACGGATTATGAGACACATGCAAATTCAACCACAAAGAGGTATCAGCTCACACCAGTCAGAATAACCGTCAGTAAAAAACTACAAAGAATAAATGCTGAAGGTGCTGTGGAGAAATGCAAACCCTCAACTTTAAGTGGGATGTAACCTGGAAAGAGCCACTCATGAGAACAGAATGGAGGTGCCTTTAAAAGGTAAACATTGAGCTACCTTATGATCCAGAGGCTTATTCCCGGACCTATAACCTAAGAAGACAGAATTGGAAAGAAAGAGGCAGGCAAATCTGCATTGCACAGTATTACAATAGCCAAGATACGGGAGTCACCAAAAAGTCCACCGACAGATGGGTGGACAAAGAAGAACTGCTACATGTACAGATGGATTATGAGCTAGCGATAAAATGAAACAATGCCATTTGCAGCACCATAGATGAGTCTAGAAGTAATCACGCAACTTGGAGTAAGTGACAAAGCGAAAGACATATATGCTACCATATCAGTTACAGGTGTTACCTACGAATTGATACCAACAAAGATATATCCACGCAGAAAGGCAATCACAGATTCAGTACAAAAACGTATGGTTCACCAAATGGAAAGGTGTGAGGATTGGACACATTACTATACTGGGGTTAACAGACATATAAAAACACATGTGAAATACATAATCACCAAAGACGTACGCAATACCAAGAGAAGACTACTCAACATTGTGTCCTAACCTACATGGGAAAAGGATCCGAAGAAGAATAGATATATGTATATGTATGAAAGAACCACAACTTGCACACCTAGAACAAACAAAACATTGTAATCAAATTTGCTGTGATGAAAAACTAAAAATTAAAAATACGAACAAGAAGTAATGAGACATAAATTTAAAGGCTTTCTCCTGGCACATTCCATTGTAATTTACAACCTAGAACACGACTTCCATTAAGGCTCTGTTGCCCTGGTGACCAGATTTGGTAAAGGAGAAATGCTGCCGCCTTTTGCCGTTTCCCGCAAGAGCGGCTTTTAACCCACAGCTAATGGTCACTTAACATTCACAAGGACTCAGGGCTGTAAAGACACCTGCCCTCAAAACTGTGCTGAGGTAGGGAATGGATTAAAAAATTCAAAACAGGCAAATGTTTCAAGAAGACTGTATGAAGAGGTAAGTTTTACTCACTGTCTTTTTCAAAAAAGGAAAATGGATATAAGCTCAACCTCAGGAAGTATTAGACTCATGCAATCTAATCTACAAAACGGTTTCAACTCACACCAGTCGACTGACCATCAGCAAAACGTCTACAGACAATAAATGCTGAAGGGGTTTTACAGAACTGTGTACCCTCTAGCTGCTGGTGAGATGTAAAGTGGTTAAGAGCCAATAAGGAGAACAGAAAGGAGCTGCGTTTGAAAGTAAAAATTGAGGTATCATTCAATCCAGCAGGTGCACCACTGGGCCTCTCACCTGAGAAGACCAGAATCGAGAAGACCCGGGCTGCAAAAGCTTCACTGCAGCCTTATTCACTATAGACAAGACAGTGAAGCAACCAAAATGTCCATCCACAGGTGAATGGATAAAGAAGAAGTGGTCCATGTACACAATGGAATATTAGCCATGGAAAACAGTGAAACACTGCTCTTTGAGGCGCCACAGATGAGCCTGGAGATAATCACAAAACATGAGGTCAGTCGGAAAGCAAAAGACCTATATTCTATGATATCACTTATAGGCGTTATCTAATAACTGACAAAAATGAACATATTTCCACAGAGAAAGGCACTCACAGACTTAGAAAAAAAACTATGCTTATCTAAAAGGGAAGGTGGGGGGATTGGATAAATGAAGATTAGCGTTACCATATGGATACAAACACATATTATATACATATATCAAAAAGACCCACCATATAGCAAGGGAGGTCTACGGAACACTCTGTAATAATTGACATGGGAAGAGGATCTCGAAATATATAGATATATATAATGTGTAAATGAACCAGAGTGTGTACACCTTGGACAGACAACATTCTAAACATTACCCCAATTTTAAAAATTAAAACAACAAACAAGAATTAATCAAACATAAACTTATGGGGGGGTTTCCTGGCACATTCCATTCAAATTTACAAGCTAGGAAAACCACTTCCAGAACGGCTCTGCTGCCCTAGTAACCAGATTTGATAATGGAGAAGTGCTCCTGCCTTGTGGCCGTTTAGTACAACAGCAGCTTACACCCAGTGCTAATGGTTACTAAATATTCACACACATTGCAGGCCTGTAAATGACACCTGCCTTCAAAAAAATATCCTGGGGACGAAAATCCACCAGAATATTAAAAAGAGGGCAATCTTTCAACAAGATAATTTCAAGAGGTATATTGAACTCACACTTTTTTCTAATACCAGAATAGAAAAACGCCTGGAAAAATGATAAATTTTAGGAATTTTTAAAGACATGCAAACCCAATTTACAAAAACCTATCAGCTCACTCCAGGCAGAATGTCCATCAGCAAAAATGCTGCAAACAATACATGCTGAAGGGATTGTGGAGAAATGTGTACCCTCAGCTGTAAGGGGGACGTGGGAAGAGCCACTAATGAAAACACAATGGAGGTGCTTTGAAAAGGTAAACATTGAGCTACCAGTGAATCAAGCATACCATCTGCTGGGCTTATCACCTGAGAAAATGAGATTCAAAAAGTCACAGGCTGGCAAACCTGTACGCCAGCAATATTTACCATAGTCAACACTTGGAAGCAACAAAAATGTCCATCAACAGAGGAATGCACCAAGAAGAAGTGGTCCTTGTATACAATGGAATATTACTCCAGTAAAAAAATATAAATTAACTTTAAGAAACAAACAAATGTAAGGAGACATCAGCATTTGTGGGTTTATCCGAGCACATTCCACTCTAATTTATAACCGAAGAACACCACTGGCGGGTAGGTCTGTTTCCCAAGTACCAGCGTGGGGAATATAGAAAGGCTGCCACCCTCTGGCCGTTACCTGCAAAAGCAGCTTTAAAGCCTGGGCTAATGGTCACTTCATATGAACAAGTACTGCTGGGCTATAAATGAAACCTGCTCTCAAAATGTCTTGAAGAAGGTAATGGTTAAAATATTTCAAAATGTGACACATACTTTAAGAAAACACTTTGAAGAGCTAAGCCATAATCACAGCTGGAAAAATGAAAAGGACATGCCTTAAAGTTCAATTTCAACGGATTATGAGACACATGCAAATTCAACCACAAAGAGGTATCAGCTCACACCAGTCAGAATAACCATCAGCAAAAAACCACATAGAATAAATGCTAAAGGTGCTGTGGAGAAATGCAAACCCTCAACTTTAAGTGGGACGTAATCTGGAAAGAGCCACTAAAGAGAACAGAATGGAGGTGCCTTTAAAAGGTTAACGCTGAGCTACCATATGATCCAGTACACCTATACCTGGACCTATAACCTAAGAAGACAGAATTGGAAAGACACAGGCAGGCAAATCTGCATTGCATAGTATTACAGTAGCCAAGATATGGAAGTAACCAAAAAGTCCACCGACAGATGGGTGGACAAAGAAGAACTGCTACATGTACAGATGGAATATGAGCTAGCGAAAAAATGAAACAATGCCATTTGAAGCACCATAGATGAGTCTAGAAGTAATTACGCATCTTGGAGTAAGTGACAAAGCGAAAGACACATATCCTATCATATCACATACAGGTGTTACCTCAAAGTTGATACAAAGGAAGATATTTCCACAGAGAAAGGCAATCACAGATTCACTACTAAAACTTATGGCTCACCAAATGGAAAGGTGTGAGGATTGGATACATCACCATATTGAGGTTAACAGAGATATACAAACACACGTGTAATATATAATCACCAAAGACCTACAGAATACCAAGAGAAGACTACTCAACATTGTGTCATCACCTACATGGGAAAAGATTCCGAAGAAGAATAGATATATGTATATGTGTGAAAGAACCACATCTTGCACACCTAGAAGAAACAAACCATTGTAATCAAATTTGCTGTGATAAAAAATAAAAATTATGTTAAAAATACGCACAAGAAGTAATGACACATAAACTTCAAGGGCTTTTTCCTGGCACATTCCATTCTAATTTACAACCTAGCACACCACTTCCAATAAGGCTCTGTTGCCCTAGTAATCAGATTTGGTAAAGGAGAAATGCTGCCGCCTTGTGGCCGTTTCCCGCAAGAACAGCTTTAAACCCACAGCTAATGGTCACTTAAAATTCACAAGGACTCAGGGCTGTAAAGGACACCTGCCGTCAAAACTTGTGCTCGGGTAAGGAATGGACAAAAATTTCAAAACAGGCAAATGTTTCAAGAAGGTAGTATGAAGAGGTAAGTATTCCTCACTCTCTTTAAAAAAAAAAACAGGAAAATGGATAAAAGCTCAACCTAAGGAATTATTAGACTCAGGCAATCTATTCAACCAAAAGGTTTCAACTCACACCTGTCGACTGACCGTCAGCAAAAAGTCTACAAACAATAAATGCTGATGGGGTTGTAGAGAACTGTGTAACCTCTAGGTGCTGGTGAGATGTAAAGTGGTTAACAGCCAATAATGAGAACAGAAAGGAACTGCGTTTAAAAGTAAAAATTGAGGTACCATTCAATCCAGCAGGCACACCACTGGGCCTCTCACCTGAGAAGACCAGAATCGAAAAGACACACGCTGCAAAAGCTGCACTGGAGCCTTATTCAAAAGAGCCAAGATGGGAAGCAACCAAAATGTCCATCAACGGGTGAGTGGATAAAGAAGAAGGGGTCCATGTACACAATGAAATATTAGCCAAGGAAAACAATGAAACACTGCTCTTTGAGGCACCAGAGATGAGCCTGGAGATAATCACAAAACATGAGGTAAGTCGGAAAGCAAAAGACCTCTATCCTATGATATTCCTTATAGGCGTTACCTAATAACTGACACAAATGAACATATTTCCACAGAGAAAGACACTCACAGACTTAGAAAACCAACTGTGCTCATCTAAAAGGAAAGGTGGGGGGAATGGATAAATGAGAGAAGTGTTACTCTACATATCCAAATACATATTATATACATATTTCAAAGAGACCGACCATATAGCAAGGGAGGTCTACAGAACACTCTGTAATATTTTATATGGGAAGAGGATCTGTGGAAAAGACATATATAATGTACAAATGAAGCAGATTGTGTACCCCTAAGACAAACAATATTCTAATCTTTACCCCGATTAAAACAATTAACAAAAACAAGAAGTAATGAGACATAAACTTATGGGGGTTTCTCCTGGCACATGCCATATTAATTTACAACCTAGGAACACGACTTCCAGAAAGACTCTGCTGCCCTAGTACCCAGATTTGGGAATGGAGTAATGCTGCCTTCTTGTGGTCATTTCCCACAACAGCAGCTTTAAACCCACTGCTAAAGGTCACTAAACATTCAGCAACTTGCAATTCTGTAAATGACACCTGCCCTCCAAATAAATCCTGGGATCAAAAATGGATCAACAATTTCAAAAGAGGGCAACCTTCCAAGAAGACAATTTCAAGAGGTATATTGTACTCACAGTTTTTTTCTTTTAAGAGAAAAGAAAAAGGTGTGGAAAAATGATGTATTTTAGGAATTTTGAAAGACATGCAAACCCAAATTACAAAAACCTATCAGCTCACAGCAGTCAGAATGGCCATCGGCAAAAATGGTTCAAAAAATAAATGCTGAAGGGACTGTGGAGGCATGCGTACACTCGGCTCTCAGGGGGACGTGGTAAGAGCGACTAATGAAAACACAATGGAAGTGCCTTGAAAAGGTAAACATTGAGCTACCCGTCAATCAGTCATACCCACTGCTGGGCCTATCTCCTGAGAAAATGAGAATCAAAACGTCACAGGCTGGCAATCCTGCCCTCCAGCCATATTTAGCATAGCCAACATTTGGAAGCAATGAAAATCTCCATCAACAGAGGAATGCACCAAGAAGAACTGTTCCATTTACACAATGTAATATTACTCCAATAATAAATATAAGTTAAATTTAAAAGTCAAACATAAGTAAGGTGACATCAGCATTTGTGGGTTTATTCAGGCATATTCCAGTCTAATTTATAACCGAGGAACAACAATGGCCGGAAGGTCTGTTTCCCTAGTACCAGAGTGGGGAATGTTGAAAGACTGCCGCCCTCTTGCCGTTACCTGCAAACGCAGGTTTAAGCCTGTGTTAATGGTCACCACAAAATGTCTTGAGGGAGGTAATGGCCAAATAATTTTAAAATAGGACACATACTTTAAGAAAACACTTTGAAGAACTAAGCTGTACTCACAGCCTGAAAAATGAAAAGGACCTGCCTTAAAGCTCAGTTTTAACGGATTATGAGACACATGCAAATTCAACCACAAAGACGTATCAGCTCACACCAGTCAGAATAACCGTCAGTAAAAAACTACAAAGAATAAATGCTGAAGGTGCTGTGGAGAAATGCAAACCCTCAACTTTAAGTGGGATGTAACCTGGAAAGAGCCACTCATGAGAACAGAATGGAGGTGCCTTTAAAAGGTAAACATTGAGCTACCTTATGATCCAGAGGCTTATTCCCGGACCTATAACCTAAGAGGACAGAATTGGAAAGAAAGAGGCAGGCAAATCTGCATTGCACAGTATTACAATAGCCAAGATACGGGAGTCACCAAAAAGTCCACCGACAGATGGGTGGACAAAGAAGAACTGCTACATGTACAGATGGATTATGAGCTAGCGATAAAATGAAACAATGCCATTTGCAGCACCATAGATGAGTCTAGAAGTAATCACGCAACTTGGAGTAAGTGACAAAGCGAAAGACATATATGCTACCATATCAGTTACAGGTGTTACCTACGAATTGATACCAACAAAGATATATCCACGCAGAAAGGCAATCACAGATTCAGTACAAAAACGTATGGCTCACCAAATGGAAAGGTGTGAGGATTGGACACATTACTATACTGGGGTTAACAGACGTATAAAAACACATGTGAAATACATAATCACCAAAGACGTACGCAATACCAAGAGAAGACTACTCAACATTGTGTCCTAAGCTACATGGGAAAAGGATCCGAAGAAGAATAGATATATGTATATGTATGAAAGAACCACAACTTGCACACCTAGAACAAACAAAACATTGTAATCAAATTTGCTGTGATGAAAAACTAAAAATTAAAAATACGAACAAGAAGTAATGAGACATAAATTTAAAGGCTTTCTCCTGGCACATTCCATTGTAATTTACAACCTAGAACACGACTTCCATTAAGGCTCTGTTGCCCTGGTGACCAGATTTGGTAAAGGAGAAATGCTGCCGCCTTTTGCCGTTTCCCGCAAGAGCGGCTTTTAACCCACAGCTAATGGTCACTTAACATTCACAAGGACTCAGGGCTGTAAAGACACCTGCCCTCAAAACTGTGCTGAGGTAGGGAATGGATTAAAAAATTCAAAACAGGCAAATGTTTCAAGAAGACTGTATGAAGAGGTAAGTTTTACTCACTGTCTTTTTCAAGAAAGGAAAATGGATAAAAGCTCAACCTCAGGAAGTATTAGACTCATGCAATCTAATCTACAAAACGGTTTCAACTCACACCAGTCGACTGACCATCAGCAAAAAGTCTACAGACAATAAATGCTGAAGGGGTTTTACAGAACTGTGTACCCTCTAGCTGCTGGTGAGATGTAAAGTGGTTAAGAGCCAATAAGGAGAACAGAAAGGAGCTGCAATTGAAAGTAAAAATTGAGGTATCATTCAATCCAGCAGGTGCACCACTGGGCCTCTCACCTGAGAAGACCAGAATCGAGAAGACCCGGGCTGCAAAAGCTTCACTGCAGCCTTATTCACTATAGACAAGACAGTGAAGCAACCAAAATGTCCATCCACAGGTGAATGGATAAAGAAGAAGTGGTCCATGTACACAATGGAATATTAGCCATGGAAAACAGTGAAACACTGCTCTTTGAGGCGCCACAGATGAGCCTGGAGATAATCACAAAACATGAGGTCAGTCGGAAAGCAAAAGACCTATATTCTATGATATCACTTATAGGCGTTATCTAATAACTGACAAAAATGAACATATTTCCACAGAGAAAGGCACTCACAGACTTAGAAAAAAAACTATGCTTATCTAAAAGGGAAGGTGGGGGGATTGGATAAATGAAGATTAGCGTTACCATATGGATACAAACACATATTATATACATATATCAAAAAGACCCACCATATAGCAAGGGAGGTCTACGGAACACTCTGTAATAATTGACATGGGAAGAGGATCTCGAAATATATAGATATATATAATGTGTAAATGAACCAGAGTGTGTACACCTTGGACAGACAACATTCTAAACATTACCCCAATTTTAAAAATTAAAACAACAAACAAGAATTAATCAAACATAAACTTATGGGGGGTTTTCCTGGCACATTCCATTCAAATTTACAAGCTAGGAAAACCACTTCCAGAACGGCTCTGCTGCCCTAGTAACCAGATTTGATAATGGAGAAGTGCTCCTGCCTTGTGGCCGTTTAGTACAACAGCAGCTTACACCCAGTGCTAATGGTTACTAAATATTCACACACATTGCCCGCCTGTAAATGACACCTGCCTTCAAAAAAATATCCTGGGGACGAAAATCCACCAGAATATTAAAAAGAGGGCAATCTTTCAACAAGATAATTTCAAGAGGTATATTGAACTCACACTTTTTTCTAATACCAGAATAGAAAAACGCCTGGAAAAATGATAAATTTTAGGAATTTTTAAAGACATGCAAACCCAATTTACAAAAACCTATCAGCTCACTCCAGGCAGAATGTCCATCAGCAAAAATGCTGCAAACAATACATGCTGAAGGGATTGTGGAGAAATGTGTACCCTCAGCTGTAAGGGGGACGTGGGAAGAGCCACTAATGAAAACACAATGGAGGTGCTTTGAAAAGGTAAACATTGAGCTACCAGTGAATCAAGCATACCATCTGCTGGGCTTATCACCTGAGAAAATGAGATTCAAAAAGTCACAGGCTGGCAAACCTGTACGCCAGCAATGTTTACCATAGTCAACACTTGGAAGCAACAAAAATGTCCATCAACAGAGGAATGCACCAAGAAGAAGTGGTCCTTGTATACAATGGAATATTACTCCAGTAAAAAATATAAATTAACTTTAAAAAACAAACAAATGTAAGGAGACATCAGCATTTGTGGGTTTATCCGAGCACATTCCACTCTAATTTATAACCGAAGAACACCACTGGCGGGTAGGTCTGTTTCCCAAGTACCAGCGTGGGGAACATAGAAAGGCTGCCACCCTCTGGCCGTTACCTGCAATAGCAGCTTTACAGCCTGGGCTAATGGTCACTTCATATGAACAAGTACTGCTGGGCTATAAATGAAACCTGCTCTCAAAATGTCTTGAAGAAGGTAATGGTTAAAATATTTCAAAATGTGACACATACTTTAAGAAAACACTTTGAAGAGCTAAGCCATAATCACAGCTGGAAAAATGAAAAGGACATGCCTTAAAGTTCAATTTCAACGGATTATGAGACACATGCAAATTCAACCACAAAGAGGTATCAGCTCACACCAGTCAGAATAACCATCAGCAAAAAACCACATAGAATAAATGCTAAAGGTGCTGTGGAGAAATGCATACCCTCAACTTTAAGTGGGACGTAATCTGGAAAGAGCCACTAAAGAGAACAGAATGGAGGTGCCTTTAAAAGGTTAACGCTGAGCTACCATATGATCCAGTACACCTATACCTGGACCTATAACCTAAGAAGACAGAATTGGAAAGACACAGGCAGGCAAATCTGCATTGCATAGTATTACAGTAGCCAAGATATGGAAGTAACCAAAAAGTCCACCGACAGATGGGTGGACAAAGAAGAACTGCTACATGTACAGATGGAATATGAGCTAGCGAAAAAATGAAACAATGCCATTTGAAGCACCATAGATGAGTCTAGAAGTAATTACGCATCTTGGAGTAAGTGACAAAGCGAAAGACACATATCCTATCATATCACATACAGGTGTTACCTCAAAGTTGATACAAAGGAAGATATTTCCACAGAGAAAGGCAATCACAGATTCACTACTAAAACTTATGGCTCACCAAATGGAAAGGTGTGAGGATTGGATACATCACCATATTGAGGTTAACAGAGATATACAAACACACGTGAAATATATAATCACCAAAGACCTACAGAATACCAAGAGAAGACTACTGAACATTGTGTCATCACCTACATGGGAAAAGATTCCGAAGAAGAATAGATATATGTATATGTGTGAAAGAACCACATCTTGCACACCTAGAAGAAACAAACCATTGTAATCAAATTTGCTGTGATAAAAAATAAAAATTATGTTAAAAATACGCACAAGAAGTAATGACACATAAACTTCAAGGGCTTTTTCCTGGCACATTCCATTCTAATTTACAACCTAGCACACCACTTCCAATAAGGCTCTGTTGCCCTAGTAATCAGATTTGGTAAAGGAGAAATGCTGCCGCCTTGTGGCCGTTTCCCACAAGAACAGCTTTAAACCCACAGCTAATGGTCACTTAAAATTCACAAGGACTCAGGGCTGTAAAGGACACCTGCCGTCAAAACTTGTGCTCGGGTAAGGAATGGACAAAAATTTCAAAACAGGCAAATGTTTCAAGAAGGTAGTATGAAGAGGTAAGTATTCCTCACTCTCTTTAAAAAAAAAAACAGGAAAATGGATAAAAGCTCAACCTAAGGAATTATTAGACTCAGGCAATCTATTCAACCAAAAGGTTTCAACTCACACCTGTCGACTGACCGTCAGCAAAAAGTCTACAAACAATAAATGCTGATGGGGTTGTAGAGAACTGTGTAACCTCTAGGTGCTGGTGAGATGTAAAGTGGTTAACAGCCAATAATGAGAACAGAAAGGAACTGCGTTTAAAAGTAAAAATTGAGGTACCATTCAATCCAGCAGGCACACCACTGGGCCTCTCACCTGAGAAGACCAGAATCGAAAAGACACACGCTGCAAAAGCTGCACTGCAGCCTTATTCAAAAGAGCCAAGATGGGAAGCAACCAAAATGTCCATCAACGGGTGAGTGGATAAAGAAGAAGGGGTACATGTACACAATGAAATATTAGCCAAGGAAAACAATGAAACACTGCTCTTTGAGGCACCAGAGATGAGCCTGGAGATAATCACAAAACATGAGGTAAGTCGGAAAGCAAAAGACCTCTATCCTATGATATTCCTTATAGGCGTTACCTAATAACTGACACAAATGAACATATTTCCACAGAGAAAGACACTCACAGACTTAGAAAACCAACTGTGCTCATGTAAAAGGAAAGGTGGGGGGAATGGATAAATGAGAGAAGTGTTACTCTACATATCCAAATACATATTATATACATATTTCAAAGAGACCGACCATATAGCAAGGGAGGTCTACAGAACACTCTGTAATATTTTATATGGGAAGAGGATCTGTGGAAAAGACATATATAATGTACAAATGAAGCAGATTGTGTACCCCTAAGACAAACAATATTCTAATCTTTACCCTGATTAAAACAATTAACAAAAACAAGAAGTAATGAGACATAAACTTATGGGGTTTTCTCCTGGCACATGCCATATTAATTTACAACCTAGGAACACGACTTCCAGAAAGACTCTGCTGCCCTAGTACCCAGATTTGGGAATGGAGTAATGCTGCCTTCTTGTGGTCATTTCCCACAACAGCAGCTTTAAACCCACTGCTAAAGGTCACTAAACATTCAGCAACTTGCAATTCTGTAAATGACACCTGCCCTCCAAATAAATCCTGGGATCAAAAATGGATCAACAATTTCAAAAGAGGGCAACCTTCCAAGAAGACAATTTCAAGAGGTATATTGTACTCACAGCTTTTTTCTTTTAAGAGAAAAGAAAAAGGTGTGTAAAAATGATGTATTTTAGGAATTTTGAAAGACATGCAAACCCAAATTACAAAAACCTATCAGCTCACAGCAGTCAGAATGGCCATCAGCAAAAATAGTTCAAAAAATAAATGCTGAAGGGACTGTGGAGGCATGCGTACACTCGGCTCTCAGGGGGACGTGGTAAGAGCGACTAATGAAAACACAATGGAAGTGCCTTGAAAAGGTAAACATTGAGCTACCCGTCAATCAGTCATACCCACTGCTGGGCCTATCTCCTGAGAAAATGAGAATCAAAACGTCACAGGCTGGCAATCCTGCCCTCCAGCCATATTTAGCATAGCCAACATTTGGAAGCAATGAAAATCTCCATCAACAGAGGAATGCACCAAGAAGAACTGTTCCATTTACACAATGTAATATTACTCCAATAACAAATATAAGTTAAATTTAAAAGACAAACATAAGTAAGGTGACATCAGCATTTGTGGGTTTATTCAGGCACATTCCACTCTAATTTATAACCGAGGAACAACAAGGGCCGGAAGGTCTGTTTCCCTAGTACCAGAGTGGGGAACGTTGAAAGACTGCCGCCCTCTGGCCGTTACCTGCAAACGCAGGTTTAAGCCTGTGTTAATGGTCACCACAAAATGTCTTGAGGGAGGTAATGGCCAAATAATTTTAAAATAGGACACATACTTTAAGAAAACACTTTGAAGAACTAAGCTGTACTCACAGCCTGAAAAATGAAAAGGACCTGCCTTAAAGCTCAGTTTTAACGGATTATGAGACACATGCAAATTCAACCACAAAGACGTATCAGCTCACACCAGTCAGAATAACCGTCAGTAAAAAACTACAAAGAATAAATGCTGAAGGTGCTGTGGAGAAATGCAAACCCTCAACTTTAAGTGGGATGTAACCTGGAAAGAGCCACTCATGAGAACAGAATGGAGGTGCCTTTAAAAGGTAAATATTGAGCTACCTTATGATCCAGAGGCTTATTCCCGGACCTATAACCTAAGAAGACAGAATTGGAAAGAAAGAGGCAGGCACATCTGCATTGCACAGTATTACAATAGCCAAGATACGGGAGTCACCAAAAAGTCCACCGACAGATGGGTGGACAAAGAAGAACTGCTACATGTACAGATGGATTATGAGCTAGCGATAAAATGAAACAATGCCATTTGCAGCACCAAAGATGAGTCTAGAAGTAATCACGCAACTTGGAGTAAGTGACAAAGCGAAAGACATATATGCTACCATATCAGTTACAGGTGTTACCTACGAATTGATACCAACAAAGATATATCCACGCAGAAAGGCAATCACAGATTCAGTACAAAAACGTATGGTTCACCAAATGGAAAGGTGTGAGGATTGGACACATTACTATACTGGGGTTAACAGACATATAAAAACACATGTGAAATACATAATCACCAAAGACGTACGCAATACCAAGAGAAGACTACTCAACATTGTGTCCTAAGCTACATGGGAAAAGGATCCGAAGAAGAATAGATATATGTATATGTATGAAAGAACCACAACTTGCACACCTAGAACAAACAAAACATTGTAATCAAATTTGCTGTGATGAAAAACTAAAAATTAAAAATACGAACAAGAAGTAATGAGACATAAATTTAAAGGCTTTCTCCTGGCACATTCCATTGTAATTTACAACCTAGAACACGACTTCCATTAAGGCTCTGTTGCCCTGGTGACCAGATTTGGTAAAGGAGAAATGCTGCCGCCTTTTGCCGTTTCCCGCAAGAGCGGCTTTTAACCCACAGCTAATGGTCACTTAACATTCACAAGGACTCAGGGCTGTAAAGACACCTGCCCTCAAAACTGTGCTGAGGTAGGGAATGGATTAAAAAATTCAAAACAGGCAAATGTTTCAAGAAGACTGTATGAAGAGGTAAGTTTTACTCACTGTCTTTTTCAAAAAAGGAAAATGGATAAAAGCTCAACCTCAGGAAGTATTAGACTCATGCAATCTAATCTACAAAACGGTTTCAACTCACACCAGTCGACTGACCATCAGCAAAAAGTCTACAGACAATAAATGCTGAAGGGGTTTTACAGAACTGTGTACCCTCTAGCTGATGGTGAGATGTAAAGTGGTTAAGAGCCAATAATGAGAACAGAAAGGAGCTGTGTTTGAAAGTAAAAATTGAGGTATCATTCAATCCAGCAGGTGCACCACTGGGCCTCTCACCTGAGAAGACCAGAATCGAGAAGACCCGGGCTGCAAAAGCTTCACTGCAGTCTTATTCACTATAGACAAGACAGTGAAGCAACCAAAATGTCCATCCACAGGTGAATGGATAAAGAAGAAGTGGTCCATGTACACAATGGAATATTAGCCATGGAAAACAGTGAAACACTGCTCTTTGAGGCGCCACAGATGAGCCTGGAGATAATCACAAAACATGAGGTCAGTCGGAAAGCAAAAGACCTATATTCTATGATATCACTTATAGGCGTTATCTAATAACTGACACAAATGAACATATTTCCACAGAGAAAGGCACTCACAGACTTAGAAAAAAAACTATGCTTATCTAAAAGGGAAGGTGGGGGGATTGGATAAATGAAGATTAGCGTTACCATATGGATACAAATACATATTATATACATATATCAAAAAGACCCACCATATAGCAAGGGAGGTCTACGGAACACTCTGTAATAATTGACATGGGAAGAGGATCTCGAAATATATAGATATATATAATGTGTAAATGAACCAGAGTGTGTACACCTTGGACAGACAACATTCTAAACATTACCCCAATTTTAAAAATTAAAACAACAAACAAGAATTAATCAAACATAAACTTATGGGGGGTTTTCCTGGCACATTCCATTCAAATTTACAAGCTAGGAAAACCACTTCCAGAACGGCTCTGCTGCCCTAGTAACCAGATTTGATAATGGAGAAGTGCTCCTGCCTTGTGGCCGTTTAGTACAACAGCAGCTTACACCCAGTGCTAATGGTTACTAAATATTCACACACATTGCAGGCCTGTAAATGACACCTGCCTTCAAAAAAATATCCTGGGGACGAAAATCCACCAGAATATTAAAAAGAGGGCAATCTTTCAACAAGATAATTTCAAGAGGTATATTGAACTCACACTTTTTTCTAATACCAGAATAGAAAAACGCCTGGAAAAATGATAAATTTTAGGAATTTTTAAAGACATGCAAACCCAATTTACAAAAACCTATCAGCTCACTCCAGGCAGAATGTCCATCAGCAAAAATGCTGCAAACAATACATGCTGAAGGGATTGTGGAGAAATGTGTACCCTCAGCTGTAAGGGGGACGTGGGAAGAGCCACTAATGAAAACACAATGGAGGTGCTTTGAAAAGGTAAACATTGAGCTACCAGTGAATCAAGCATACCATCTGCTGGGCTTATCACCTGAGAAAATGAGATTCAAAAAGTCACAGGCTGGCAAACCTGTACGCCAGCAATGTTTACCATAGTCAACACTTGGAAGCAACAAAAATGTCCATCAACAGAGGAATGCACCAAGAAGAAGTGGTCCTTGTATACAATGGAATATTACTCCAGTAAAAAATATAAATTAACTTTAAAAAACAAACAAATGTAAGGAGACATCAGCATTTGTGGGTTTATCCGAGCACATTCCACTCTAATTTATAACCGAAGAACACCACTGGCGGGTAGGTCTGTTTCCCAAGTACCAGCGTGGGGAACATAGAAAGGCTGCCACCCTCTGGCCGTTACCTGCAATAGCAGCTTTAAAGCCTGGGCTAATGGTCACTTCATATGAACAAGTACTGCTGGGCTATAAATGAAACCTGCTCTCAAAATGTCTTGAAGAAGGTAATGGTTAAAATATTTCAAAATGTGACACATACTTTAAGAAAACACTTTGAAGAGCCAAGCCATAATCACAGCTGGAAAAATGAAAAGGACATGCCTTAAAGTTCAATTTCAACGGATTATGAGACACATGCAAATTCAACCACAAAGAGGTATCAGCTCACACCAGTCAGAATAACCATCAGCAAAAAACCACATAGAATAAATGCTAAAGGTGCTGTGGAGAAATGCAAACCCTCAACTTTAAGTGGGACGTAATCTGGAAAGAGCCACTAAAGAGAACAGAATGGAGGTGCCTTTAAAAGGTTAACGCTGAGCTACCATATGATCCAGTACACCTATACCTGGACCTATAACCTAAGAAGACAGAATTGGAAAGACACAGGCAGGCAAATCTGCATTGCATAGTATTACAGTAGCCAAGATATGGAAGTAACCAAAAAGTCCACCGACAGATGGGTGGACAAAGAAGAACTGCTACATGTACAGATGGAATATGAGCTAGCGAAAAAATGAAACAATGCCATTTGAAGCACCATAGATGAGTCTAGAAGTAATTACGCATCTTGGAGTAAGTGACAAAGCGAAAGACACATATCCTACCATATCACATACAGGTGTTACCTCAAAGTTGATACAAAGGAAGATATTTCCACAGAGAAAGGCAATCACAGATTCACTACTAAAACTTATGGCTCACCAAATGGAAAGGTGTGAGGATTGGATACATCACCATATTGAGGTTAACAGAGATATACAAACACACGTGAAATATATAATCACCAAAGACCTACAGAATACCAAGAGAAGACTACTGAACATTGTGTCATCACCTACATGGGAAAAGATTCCGAAGAAGAATAGATATATGTATATGTGTGAAAGAACCACATCTTGCACACCTAGAAGAAACAAACCATTGTAATCAAATTTGCTGTGATAAAAAATAAAAATTATGTTAAAAATACGCACAAGAAGTAATGACACATAAACTTCAAGGGCTTTTTCCTGGCACATTCCATTCTAATTTACAACCTAGCACACCACTTCCAATAAGGCTCTGTTGCCCTAGTAATCAGATTTGGTAAAGGAGAAATGCTGCCGCCTTGTGGCCGTTTCCCGCAAGAACAGCTTTAAACCCACAGCTAATGGTCACTTAAAATTCACAAGGACTCAGGGCTGTAAAGGACACCTGCCGTCAAAACTTGTGCTCGGGTAAGGAATGGACAAAAAAATTCAAAACAGGCAAATGTTTCAAGAAGGTAGTATGAAGAGGTAAGTATTCCTCACTCTCTTTAAAAGAAAAACAGGAAAATGGATAAAAGCTCAACCTAAGGAATTATTAGACTCAGGCAATCTATTCAACCAAAAGGTTTCAACTCACACCTGTCGACTGACCGTCAGCAAAAAGTCTACAAACAATAAATGCTGATGGGGTTGTAGAGAACTGTGTAACCTCTAGGTGCTGGTGAGATGTAAAGTGGTTAACAGCCAATAATGAGAACAGAAAGGAACTGCGTTTAAAAGTAAAAATTGAGGTACCATTCAATCCAGCAGGCACACCACTGGGCCTCTCACCTGAGAAGACCAGAATCGAAAAGACACACGCTGCAAAAGCTGCACTGCAGCCTTATTCAAAAGAGCCAAGATGGGAAGCAACCAAAATGTCCATCAACGGGTGAATGGATAAAGAAGAAGGGGTCCATGTACACAATGAAATATTAGCCAAGGAAAACAATGAAACACTGCTCTTTGAGGCACCAGAGATGAGCCTGGAGATAATCACAAAACATGAGGTAAGTCGGAAAGCAAAAGACCTCTATCCTATGATATTCCTTATAGGCGTTACCTAATAACTGACACAAATGAACATATTTCCACAGAGAAAGACACTCACAGACTTAGAAAACCAACTGTGCTCATCTAAAAGGAAAGGTGGGGGGAATGGATAAATGAGAGAAGTGTTACTCTACATATCCAAATACATATTATATACATATTTCAAAGAGACCGACCATATAGCAAGGGAGGTCTACAGAACACTCTGTAATATTTTACATGGGAAGAGGATCTGTAGAAAAGACATATATAACGTACAAATGAAGCAGATTGTGTACCCCTAGGACAAACAATATTCTAATCTTTACCCCGATTAAAACAATTAACAAAAACAAGAAGTAATGAGACATAAACTTATGGGGGTTTCTCCTGGCACATGCCGTATTAATTTACAACCTAGGAACACGACTTCCAGAAAGGCTCTGCTGCCCTAGCACCCAGATTTGGGAAAGGAGTAATGCTGCCTTCCAGTGGTCATTTCCCACAACAGCAGCTTTAAACCCACTGCTAAAGCTCACTAAATATTCACCAACTTGCAATTCTGTAAATGACACCTGCCCTCCAAATAAATCCTGGGACCAAAAATGGATCAACAATTTCAAAAAGGGCAACCTTCCAAGAAGCCAATTTCAAGAGGTATATTGTGCTCACCGTTTTTTTCTTTTAAGAGAAAAGAAAAAGGTGTGGAAAAATGATGTATTTTAGGAATTTTGAAAGACATGCAAACCCAAATTACAAAAACCTATCAGCTCACAGCAGTCAGAATGGCCATCAGCAAAAATGCTTCAAAAAATAAATGCTGAAGGGACTGTGGAGGCATGCGTACACTCGGCTCTAAGGGGGACGTGGTAAGAGCCACTAATGAAAACACAATGGAAGTGCCTTGAAAAGGTAAACATTGAGCTACCCGTCAATCAGTCATACCCACTGCTGGGCCTATCTCCTGAGAAAATGAGAATCAAAACGTCACAGGCTGGCAATCCTGCCCTCCAGCCATATTTAGCATAGCCAACATTTGGAAGCAATGAAAGTGTCCATCAACAGAGGAATGCACCAAGAAGAACTGTTCCATTTACACAATGTAATATTACTCCAATAATAAATATAAGTTAAATTTAAAAGTCAAACATAAGTAAGGTGACATCAGCATTTGTGGGTTTATTCAGTCATATTCCAGTCTAATTTATAACCGAGGAACAACAATGGCCGGAAGGTCTGTTTCCCTAGTACCAGAGTGGGGAATGTTGAAAGACTGCCGCCCTCTGGCCGTTACCTGCAAACGCAGGTTTAAGCCTGTGTTAATGGTCACCACAAAATGTCTTGAGAGAGGTAATGGCCAAATAATTTTAAAATAGGACACATACTTTAAGAAAACACTTTGAAGAACTAAGCTGTACTCACAGCCTGAAAAATGAAAAGGACCTGCCTTAAAGCTCAGTTTTAACGGATTATGAGACACATGCAAATTCAACCACAAAGACGTATCAGCTCACACCAGTCAGAATAACCGTCAGTAAAAAACTACAAAGAATAAATGCTGAAGGTGCTGTGGAGAAATGCAAACCCTCAACTTTAAGTGGGATGTAACCTGGAAAGAACCACTCATGAGAACAGAATGGAGGTGCCTTTAAAAGGTAAACATTGAGCTACCTTATGATCCAGAGGCTTATTCCCGGACCTATAACCTAAGAAGACAGAATTGGAAAGAAAGAGGCAGGCAAATCTGCATTGCACAGTATTACAATAGCCAAGATACGGGAGTCACCAAAAAGTCCACCGACAGATGGGTGGACAAAGAAGAACTGCTACATGTACAGATGGATTATGAGCTAGCGATAAAATGAAACAATGCCATTTGCAGCACCAAAGATGAGTCTAGAAGTAATCACGCAACTTGGAGTAAGTGACAAAGCGAAAGACATATATGCTACCATATCAGTTACAGGTGTTACCTACGAATTGATACCAACAAAGATATATCCACGCAGAAAGGCAATCACAGATTCAGTACAAAAACGTATGGTTCACCAAATGGAAAGGTGTGAGGATTGGACACATTACTATACTGGGGTTAACAGACATATAAAAACACATGTGAAATACATAATCACCAAAGACGTACGCAATACCAAGAGAAGACTACTCAACATTGTGTCCTAAGCTACATGGGAAAAGGATCCGAAGAAGAATAGATATATGTATATGTATGAAAGAACCACAACTTGCACGCCTAGAACAAACAAAACATTGTAATCAAATTTGCTGTGATGAAAAACTAAAAATTAAAAATACGAACAAGAAGTAATGAGACATAAATTTAAAGGCTTTCTCCTGGCACATTCCATTGTAATTTACAACCTAGAACACGACTTCCATTAAGGCTCTGTTGCCCTGGTGACCAGATTTGGTAAAGGAGAAATGCTGCCGCCTTTTGCCGTTTCCCGCAAGAGCGGCTTTTAACCCACAGCTAATGGTCACTTAACATTCACAAGGACTCAGGGCTGTAAAGACACCTGCCCTCAAAACTGTGCTGAGGTAGGGAATGGATTAAAAAATTCAAAACAGGCAAATGTTTCAAGAAGACTGTATGAAGAGGTAAGTTTTACTCACTGTCTTTTTCAAAAAAGGAAAATGGATAAAAGCTCAACCTCAGGAAGTATTAGACTCATGCAATCTAATCTACAAAACGGTTTCAACTCACACCAGTCGACTGACCATCAGCAAAAAGTCTACAGACAATAAATGCTGAAGGGGTTTTACAGAACTGTGTACCCTCTAGCTGCTGGTGAGATGTGAAGTGGTTAAGAGCCAATAATGAGAACAGAAAGGAGCTGCGTTTGAAAGTAAAAATTGAGGTATCATTCAATCCAGCAGGTGCACCACTGGGCCTCTCACCTGAGAAGACCAGAATCGAGAAGACCCGGGCTGCAAAAGCTTCACTGCAGCCTTATTCACTATAGACAAGACAGTGAAGCAACCAAAATGTCCATCCACAGGTGAATGGATAAAGAAGAAGTGGTCCATGTACACAATGGAATATTAGCCATGGAAAACAGTGAAACACTGCTCTTTGAGGCGCCACAGATGAGCCTGGAGATAATCACAAAACATGAGGTCAGTCGGAAAGCAAAAGACCTATATTCTATGATATCACTTATAGGCGTTATCTAATAACTGACACAAATGAACATATTTCCACAGAGAAAGGCACTCACAGACTTAGAAAAAAAACTATGCTTATCTAAAAGGGAAGGTGGGGGGATTGGATAAATGAAGATTAGCGTTACCATATGGATACAAATACATATTATATACATATATCAAAAAGACCCACCATATAGCAAGGGAGGTCTACGGAACACTCTGTAATAATTGACATGGGAAGAGGATCTCGAAATATATAGATATATATAATGTGTAAATGAACCAGAGTGTGTACACCTTGGACAGACAACATTCTAAACATTACCCCAATTTTAAAAATTAAAACAACAAACAAGAATTAATCAAACATAAACTTATGGGGGGTTTTCCTGGCACATTCCATTCAAATTTACAAGCTAGGAAAACCACTTCCAGAACGGCTCTGCTGCCCTAGTAACCAGATTTGATAATGGAGAAGTGCTCCTGCCTTGTGGCCGTTTAGTACAACAGCAGCTTACACCCAGTGCTAATGGTTACTAAATATTCACACACATTGCAGGCCTGTAAATGACACCTGCCTTCAAAAAAATATCCTGGGGACGAAAATCCACCAGAATATTAAAAAGAGGGCAATCTTTCAACAAGATAATTTCAAGAGGTATATTGAACTCACACTTTTTTCTAATACCAGAATAGAAAAACGCCTGGAAAAATGATAAATTTTAGGAATTTTTAAAGACATGCAAACCCAATTTACAAAAACCTATCAGCTCACTCCAGGCAGAATGTCCATCAGCAAAAATGCTGCAAACAATACATGCTGAAGGGATTGTGGAGAAATGTGTACCCTCAGCTGTAAGGGGGACGTGGGAAGAGCCACTAATGAAAACACAATGGAGGTGCTTTGAAAAGGTAAACATTGAGCTACCAGTGAATCAAGCATACCATCTGCTGGGCTTATCACCTGAGAAAATGAGATTCAAAAAGTCACAGGCTGGCAAACCTGTACGCCAGCAATGTTTACCATAGTCAACACTTGGAAGCAACAAAAATGTCCATCAACAGAGGAATGCACCAAGAAGAAGTGGTCCTTGTATACAATGGAATATTACTCCAGTAAAAAATATAAATTAACTTTAAAAAACAAACAAATGTAAGGAGACATCAGCATTTGTGGGTTTATCCGAGCACATTCCACTCTAATTTATAACCGAAGAACACCACTGGCGGGTAGGTCTGTTTCCCAAGTACCAGCGTGGGGAACATAGAAAGGCTGCCACCCTCTGGCCGTTACCTGCAAAAGCAGCTTTAAAGCCTGGGCTAATGGTCACTTCATATGAACAAGTACTGCTGGGCTATAAATGAAACCTGCTCTCAAAATGTCTTGAAGAAGGTAATGGTTAAAATATTTCAAAATGTGACACATACTTTAAGAAAACACTTTGAAGAGCCAAGCCATAATCACAGCTGGAAAAATGAAAAGGACATGCCTTAAAGTTCAATTTCAACGGATTATGAGACACATGCAAATTCAACCACAAAGAGGTATCAGCTCACACCAGTCAGAATAACCATCAGCAAAAAACCACATAGAATAAATGCTAAAGGTGCTGTGGAGAAATGCAAACCCTCAACTTTAAGTGGGACGTAATCTGGAAAGAGCCACTAAAGAGAACAGAATGGAGGTGCCTTTAAAAGGTTAACGCTGAGCTACCATATGATCCAGTACACCTATACCTGGACCTATAACCTAAGAAGACAGAATTGGAAAGACACAGGCAGGCAAATCTGCATTGCATAGTATTACAGTAGCCAAGATATGGAAGTAAACAAAAAGTCCACCGACAGATGGGTGGACAAAGAAGAACTGCTACATGTACAGATGGAATATGAGCTAGCGAAAAAATGAAACAATGCCATTTGAAGCACCATAGATGAGTCTAGAAGTAATTACGCATCTTGGAGTAAGTGACAAAGCGAAAGACACATATCCTACCATATCACATACAGGTGTTACCTCAAAGTTGATACAAAGGAAGATATTTCCACAGAGAAAGGCAATCACAGATTCAGTACAAAACGTATGGTTCACCAAATGGAAAGGTGTGAGGATTGGATACATCACCATATTGAGGTTAACAGAGATATACAAACACACGTGAAATATATAATCACCAAAGACCTACAGAGTACCAAGAGAAGACTACTGAACATTGTGTCATCACCTACATGGGAAAAGATTCCGAAGAAGAATAGATATATGTATATGTGTGAAAGAACCACATCTTGCACACCTAGAAGAAACAAACCATTGTAATCAAATTTGCTGTGATAAAAAATAAAAATTATGTTAAAAATACACACAAGAAGTAATGACACATAAACTTCAAGGGCTTTTTCCTGGCACATTCCATTCTAATTTACAACCTAGCACACCACTTCCAATAAGGCTCTGTTGCCCTAGTAATCAGATTTGGTAAAGGAGAAATGCTGCCGCCTGTGGCCGTTTCCCGCAAGAACAGCTTTAAACCCACAGCTAATGGTCACTTAAAATTCACAAGGACTCAGGGCTGTAAAGGACACCTGCCGTCAAAACTTGTGCTCGGGTAAGGGATGGACAAAAAAATTCAAAACAGGCAAATGTTTCAAGAAGGTAGTATGAAGAGGTAAGTATTCCTCACTCTCTTTAAAAGAAAAACAGGAAAATGGATAAAAGCTCAACCTAAGGAATTATTAGACTCAGGCAATCTATTCAACCAAAAGGTTTCAACTCACACCTGTCGACTGACCGTCAGCAAAAAGTCTACAAACAATAAATGCTGATGGGGTTGTAGAGAACTGTGTAACCTCTAGGTGCTGGTGAGATGTAAAGTGGTTAACAGCCAATAATGAGAACAGAAAGGAACTGCGTTTAAAAGTAAAAATTGAGGTACCATTCAATCCAGCAGGCACACCACTGGGCCTCTCACCTGAGAAGACCAGAATCGAAAAGACACACGCTGCAAAAGCTGCACTGCAGCCTTATTCAAAAGAGCCAAGATGGGAAGCAACCAAAATGTCCATCAACGGGTGAATGGATAAAGAAGAAGGGGTCCATGTACACAATGAAATATTAGCCAAGGAAAACAATGAAACACTGCTCTTTGAGGCACCAGAGATGAGCCTGGAGATAATCACAAAACATGAGGTAAGTCGGAAAGCAAAAGACCTCTATCCTATGATATTCCTTATAGGCGTTACCTAATAACTGACACAAATGAACATATTTCCACAGAGAAAGACACTCACAGACTTAGAAAACCAACTGTGCTCATCTAAAAGGAAAGGTGGGGGGAATGGATAAATGAGAGAAGTGTTACTCTACATATCCAAATACATATTATATACATATTTCAAAGAGACCGACCATATAGCAAGGGAGGTCTACAGAACACTCTGTAATATTTTACATGGGAAGAGGATCTGTAGAAAAGACATATATAACGTACAAATGAAGCAGATTGTGTACCCCTAGGACAAACAATATTCTAATCTTTACCCCGATTAAAACAATTAACAAAAACAAGAAGTAATGAGACATAAACTTATGGGGGTTTCTCCTGGCACATGCCGTATTAATTTACAACCTAGGAACACGACTTCCAGAAAGGCTCTGCTGCCCTAGCACCCAGATTTGGGAAAGGAGTAATGCTGCCTTCCAGTGGTCATTTCCCACAACAGCAGCTTTAAACCCACTGCTAAAGCTCACTAAATATTCACCAACTTGCAATTCTGTAAATGACACCTGCCCTCCAAATAAATCCTGGGACCAAAAATGGATCAACAATTTCAAAAAGGGCAACCTTCCAAGAAGCCAATTTCAAGAGGTATATTGTGCTCACCGTTTTTTTCTTTTAAGAGAAAAGAAAAAGGTGTGGAAAAATGATGTATTTTAGGAATTTTGAAAGACATGCAAACCCAAATTACAAAAACCTATCAGCTCACAGCAGTCAGAATGGCCATCAGCAAAAATGCTTCAAAAAATAAATGCTGAAGGGACTGTGGAGGCATGCGTACACTCGGCTCTAAGGGGGACGTGGTAAGAGCCACTAATGAAAACACAATGGAAGTGCCTTGAAAAGGTAAACATTGAGCTACCCGTCAATCAGTCATACCCACTGCTGGGCCTATCTCCTGAGAAAATGAGAATCAAAACGTCACAGGCTGGCAATCCTGCCCTCCAGCCATATTTAGCATAGCCAACATTTGGAAGCAATGAAAGTGTCCATCAACAGAGGAATGCACCAAGAAGAACTGTTCCATTTACACAATGTAATATTACTCCAATAATAAATATAAGTTAAATTTAAAAGTCAAACATAAGTAAGGTGACATCAGCATTTGTGGGTTTATTCAGGCATATTCCAGTCTAATTTATAACCGAGGAACAACAATGGCCGGAAGGTCTGTTTCCCTAGTACCAGAGTGGGGAATGTTGAAAGACTGCCGCCCTCTGGCCGTTACCTGCAAACGCAGGTTTAAGCCTGTGTTAATGGTCACCACAAAATGTCTTGAGGGAGGTAATGGCCAAATAATTTTAAAATAGGACACATACTTTAAGAAAACACTTTGAAGAACTAAGCTGTACTCACAGCCTGAAAAATGAAAAGGACCTGCCTTAAAGCTCAGTTTTAACGGATTATGAGACACATGCAAATTCAACCACAAAGACGTATCAGCTCACACCAGTCAGAATAACCGTCAGTAAAAAACTACAAAGAATAAATGCTGAAGGTGCTGTGGAGAAATGCAAACCCTCAACTTTAAGTGGGATGTAACCTGGAAAGAGCCACTCATGAGAACAGAATGGAGGTGCCTTTAAAAGGTAAACATTGAGCTACCTTATGATCCAGAGGCTTATTCCCGGACCTATAACCTAAGAAGACAGAATTGGAAAGAAAGAGGCAGGCAAATCTGCATTGCACAGTATTACAATAGCCAAGATACGGGAGTCACCAAAAAGTCCACCGACAGATGGGTGGACAAAGAAGAACTGCTACATGTACAGATGGATTATGAGCTAGCGATAAAATGAAACAATGCCATTTGCAGCACCAAAGATGAGTCTAGAAGTAATCACGCAACTTGGAGTAAGTGACAAAGCGAAAGACATATATGCTACCATATCAGTTACAGGTGTTACCTACGAATTGATACCAACAAAGATATATCCACGCAGAAAGGCAATCACAGATTCAGTACAAAAACGTATGGTTCACCAAATGGAAAGGTGTGAGGATTGGACACATTACTATACTGGGGTTAACAGACATATAAAAACACATGTGAAATACATAATCACCAAAGACGTACGCAATACCAAGAGAAGACTACTCAACATTGTGTCCTAACCTACATGGGAAAAGGATCCGAAGCAGAATAGATATATGTATATGTATGAAAGAACCACAACTTGCACACCTAGAACAAACAAAACATTGTAATCAAATTTGCTGTGATGAAAAACTAAAAATTAAAAATACGAACAAGAAGTAATGAGACATAAATTTAAAGGCTTTCTCCTGGCAAATTCCATTGTAATTTACAACCTAGAACACGACTTCCATTAAGGCTCTGTTGCCCTGGTGACCAGATTTGGTAAAGGAGAAATGCTGCCGCCTTTTGCCGTTTCCCGCAAGAGCGGCTTTTAACCCACAGCTAATGGTCACTTAACATTCACAAGGACTCAGGGCTGTAAAGACACCTGCCCTCAAAACTGTGCTGAGGTAGGGAATGGATTAAAAAATTCAAAACAGGCAAATGTTTCAAGAAGACTGTATGAAGAGGTAAGTTTTACTCACTGTCTTTTTCAAAAAAGGAAAATGGATAAAAGCTCAACCTCAGGAAGTATTAGACTCATGCAATCTAATCTACAAAACGGTTTCAACTCACACCAGTCGACTGACCATCAGCAAAAAGTCTACAGACAATAAATGCTGAAGGGGTTTTACAGAACTGTGTACCCTCTAGCTGCTGGTGAGATGTGAAGTGGTTAAGAGCCAATAATGAGAACAGAAAGGAGCTGCGTTTGAAAGTAAAAATTGAGGTATCATTCAATCCAGCAGGTGCACCACTGGGCCTCTCACCTGAGAAGACCAGAATCGAGAAGACCCGGGCTGCAAAAGCTTCACTGCAGCCTTATTCACTATAGACAAGACAGTGAAGCAACCAAAATGTCCATCCACAGGTGAATGGATAAAGAAGAAGTGGTCCATGTACACAATGGAATATTAGCCATGGAAAACAGTGAAACACTGCTCTTTGAGGCGCCACAGATGAGCCTGGAGATAATCACAAAACATGAGGTCAGTCGGAAAGCAAAAGACCTATATTCTATGATATCACTTATAGGCGTTATCTAATAACTGACACAAATGAACATATTTCCACAGAGAAAGGCACTCACAGACTTAGAAAAAAAACTATGCTTATCTAAAAGGGAAGGTGGGGGGATTGGATAAATGAAGATTAGCGTTACCATATGGATACAAATACATATTATATACATATATCAAAAAGACCCACCATATAGCAAGGGAGGTCTACGGAACACTCTGTAATAATTGACATGGGAAGAGGATCTCGAAATATATAGATATATATAATGTGTAAATGAACCAGAGTGTGTACACCTTGGACAGACAACATTCTAAACATTACCCCAATTTTAAAAATTAAAACAACAAACAAGAATTAATCAAACATAAACTTATGGGGGGTTTTCCTGGCACATTCCATTCAAATTTACAAGCTAGGAAAACCACTTCCAGAACGGCTCTGCTGCCCTAGTAACCAGATTTGATAATGGAGAAGTGCTCCTGCCTTGTGGCCGTTTAGTACAACAGCAGCTTACACCCAGTGCTAATGGTTACTAAATATTCACACACATTGCAGGCCTGTAAATGACACCTGCCTTCAAAAAAATATCCTGGGGACGAAAATCCACCAGAATATTAAAAAGAGGGCAATCTTTCAACAAGATAATTTCAAGAGGTATATTGAACTCACACTTTTTTCTAATACCAGAATAGAAAAACGCCTGGAAAAATGATAAATTTTAGGAATTTTTAAAGACATGCAAACCCAATTTACAAAAACCTATCAGCTCACTCCAGGCAGAATGTCCATCAGCAAAAATGCTGCAAACAATACATGCTGAAGGGATTGTGGAGAAATGTGTACCCTCAGCTGTAAGGGGGACGTGGGAAGAGCCACTAATGAAAACACAATGGAGGTGCTTTGAAAAGGTAAACATTGAGCTACCAGTGAATCAAGCATACCATCTGCTGGGCTTATCACCTGAGAAAATGAGATTCAAAAAGTCACAGGCTGGCAAACCTGTACGCCAGCAATGTTTACCATAGTCAACACTTGGAAGCAACAAAAATGTCCATCAACAGAGGAATGCACCAAGAAGAAGTGGTCCTTGTATACAATGGAATATTACTCCAGTAAAAAATATAAATTAACTTTAAAAAACAAACAAATGTAAGGAGACATCAGCATTTGTGGGTTTATCCGAGCACATTCCACTCTAATTTATAACCGAAGAACACCACTGGCGGGTAGGTCTGTTTCCCAAGTACCAGCGTGGGGAACATAGAAAGGCTGCCACCCTCTGGCCGTTACCTGCAAAAGCAGCTTTAAAGCCTGGGCTAATGGTCACTTCATATGAACAAGTACTGCTGGGCTATAAATGAAACCTGCTCTCAAAATGTCTTGAAGAAGGTAATGGTTAAAATATTTCAAAATGTGACACATACTTTAAGAAAACACTTTGAAGAGCCAAGCCATAATCACAGCTGGAAAAATGAAAAGGACATGCCTTAAAGTTCAATTTCAACGGATTATGAGACACATGCAAATTCAACCACAAAGAGGTATCAGCTCACACCAGTCAGAATAACCATCAGCAAAAAACCACATAGAATAAATGCTAAAGGTGCTGTGGAGAAATGCAAACCCTCAACTTTAAGTGGGACGTAATCTGGAAAGAGCCACTAAAGAGAACAGAATGGAGGTGCCTTTAAAAGGTTAACGCTGAGCTACCATATGATCCAGTACACCTATACCTGGACCTATAACCTAAGAAGACAGAATTGGAAAGACACAGGCAGGCAAATCTGCATTGCATAGTATTACAGTAGCCAAGATATGGAAGTAACCAAAAAGTCCACCGACAGATGGGTGGACAAAGAAGAACTGCTACATGTACAGATGGAATATGAGCTAGCGAAAAAATGAAACAATGCCATTTGAAGCACCATAGATGAGTCTAGAAGTAATTACGCATCTTGGAGTAAGTGACAAAGCGAAAGACACATATCCTACCATATCACATACAGGTGTTACCTCAAAGTTGATACAAAGGAAGATATCTCCACAGAGAAAGGCAATCACAAATTCAGTACAAAAACGTATGGTTCACCAAATGGAAAGGTGTGAGGATTGGATACATCACCATATTGAGGTTAACAGAGATATACAAACACACGTGAAATATATAATCACCAAAGACCTACAGAGTACCAAGAGAAGACTACTGAACATTGTGTCATCACCTACATGGGAAAAGATTCCGAAGAAGAATAGATATATGTATATGTGTGAAAGAACCACATCTTGCACACCTAGAAGAAACAAACCATGGTAATCAAATTTGCTGTGATAAAAAATAAAAATTATGTTAAAAATACGCACAAGAAGTAATGACACATAAACTTCAAGGGCTTTTTCCTGGCACATTCCATTCTAATTTACAACCTAGCACACCACTTCCAATAAGACTCTGTTGCCCTAGTAATCAGATTTGGTAAAGGAGAAATGCTGCCGCCTGTGGCCGTTTCCCGCAAGAACAGCTTTAAACCCACAGCTAATGGTCACTTAAAATTCACAAGGACTCAGGGCTGTAAAGGACACCTGCCGTCAAAAATTGTGCTTGGGTAAGGAATGGACAAAAAAATTCAAAACAGGCAAATGTTTCAAGAAGATAGTATGAAGAGGTAAGTATTCCTCACTCTCTTTAAAAGAAAAACAGGAAAATGGATAAAAGCTCAACCTAAGGAATTATTAGACTCAGGCAATCTATTCAACCAAAAGGTTTCAACTCACACCTGTCGACTGACCGTCAGCAAAAAGTCTACAAACAATAAATGCTGATGGGGTTGTAGAGAACTGTGTAACCTCTAGGTGCTGGTGAGATGTAAAGTGGTTAACAGCCAATAATGAGAACAGAAAGGAACTGCGTTTAAAAGTAAAAATTGAGGTACCATTCAATCCAGCAGGCACACCACTGGGCCTCTCACCTGAGAAGACCAGAATCGAAAAGACACACGCTGCAAAAGCTGCACTGCAGCCTTATTCAAAAGAGCCAAGATGGGAAGCAACCAAAATGTCCATCAACGGGTGAATGGATAAAGAAGAAGGGGTCCATGTACACAATGAAATATTAGCCAAGGAAAACAATGAAACACTGCTCTTTGAGGCACCAGAGATGAGCCTGGAGATAATCACAAAACATGAGGTAAGTCGGAAAGCAAAAGACCTCTATCCTATGATATTCCTTATAGGCGTTACCTAATAACTGACACAAATGAACATATTTCCACAGAGAAAGACACTCACAGACTTAGAAAACCAACTGTGCTCATCTAAAAGGAAAGGTGGGGGGAATGGATAAATGAGAGAAGTGTTACTCTACATATCCAAATACATATTATATACATATTTCAAAGAGACCGACCATATAGCAAGGGAGGTCTACAGAACACTCTGTAATATTTTACATGGGAAGAGGATCTGTAGAAAAGACATATATAACGTACAAATGAAGCAGATTGTGTACCCCTAGGACAAACAATATTCTAATCTTTACCCCGATTAAAACAATTAACAAAAACAAGAAGTAATGAGACATAAACTTATGGGGGTTTCTCCTGGCACATGCCGTATTAATTTACAACCTAGGAACACGACTTCCAGAAAGGCTCTGCTGCCCTAGCACCCAGATTTGGGAAAGGAGTAATGCTGCCTTCCAGTGGTCATTTCCCACAACAGCAGCTTTAAACCCACTGCTAAAGCTCACTAAATATTCACCAACTTGCAATTCTGTAAATGACACCTGCCCTCCAAATAAATCCTGGGACCAAAAATGGATCAACAATTTCAAAAAGGGCAACCTTCCAAGAAGCCAATTTCAAGAGGTATATTGTGCTCACCGTTTTTTTCTTTTAAGAGAAAAGAAAAAGGTGTGGAAAAATGATGTATTTTAGGAATTTTGAAAGACATGCAAACCCAAATTACAAAAACCTATCAGCTCACAGCAGTCAGAATGGCCATCAGCAAAAATGCTTCAAAAAATAAATGCTGAAGGGACTGTGGAGGCATGCGTACACTCGGCTCTAAGGGGGACGTGGTAAGAGCCACTAATGAAAACACAATGGAAGTGCCTTGAAAAGGTAAACATTGAGCTACCCGTCAATCAGTCATACCCACTGCTGGGCCTATCTCCTGAGAAAATGAGAATCAAAACGTCACAGGCTGGCAATCCTGCCCTCCAGCCATATTTAGCATAGCCAACATTTGGAAGCAATGAAAGTGTCCATCAACAGAGGAATGCACCAAGAAGAACTGTTCCATTTACACAATGTAATATTACTCCAATAATAAATATAAGTTAAATTTAAAAGTCAAACATAAGTAAGGTGACATCAGCATTTGTGGGTTTATTCAGTCATATTCCAGTCTAATTTATAACCGAGGAACAACAAGGGCCGGAAGGTCTGTTTCCCTAGTACCAGAGTGGGGAATGTTGAAAGACTGCCGCCCTCTGGCCGTTACCTGCAAACGCAGGTTTAAGCCTGTGTTAATGGTCACCACAAAATGTCTTGAGGGAGGTAATGGCCAAATAATTTTAAAATAGGACACATACTTTAAGAAAACACTTTGAAGAACTAAGCTGTACTCACAGCCTGAAAAATGAAAAGGACCTGCCTTAAAGCTCAGTTTTAACGGATTATGAGACACATGCAAATTCAACCACAAAGACGTATCAGCTCACACCAGTCAGAATAACCGTCAGTAAAAAACTACAAAGAATAAATGCTGAAGGTGCTGTGGAGAAATGCAAACCCTCAACTTTAAGTGGGATGTAACCTGGAAAGAGCCACTCATGAGAACAGAATGGAGGTGCCTTTAAAAGGTAAACATTGAGCTACCTTATGATCCAGAGGCTTATTCCCGGACCTATAACCTAAGAAGACAGAATTGGAAAGAAAGAGGCAGGCAAATCTGCATTGCACAGTATTACAATAGCCAAGATACGGGAGTCACCAAAAAGTCCACCGACAGATGGGTGGACAAAGAAGAACTGCTACATGTACAGATGGATTATGAGCTAGCGATAAAATGAAACAATGCCATTTGCAGCACCAAAGATGAGTCTAGAAGTAATCACGCAACTTGGAGTAAGTGACAAAGCGAAAGACATATATGCTACCATATCAGTTACAGGTGTTACCTACGAATTGATACCAACAAAGATATATCCACGCAGAAAGGCAATCACAGATTCAGTACAAAAACGTATGGTTCACCAAATGGAAAGGTGTGAGGATTGGACACATTACTATACTGGGGTTAACAGACATATAAAAACACATGTGAAATACATAATCACCAAAGACGTACGCAATACCAAGAGAAGACTACTCAACATTGTGTCCTAACCTACATGGGAAAAGGATCCGAAGCAGAATAGATATATGTATATGTATGAAAGAACCACAACTTGCACACCTAGAACAAACAAAACATTGTAATCAAATTTGCTGTGATGAAAAACTAAAAATTAAAAATACGAACAAGAAGTAATGAGACATAAATTTAAAGGCTTTCTCCTGGCACATTCCATTGTAATTTACAACCTAGAACACGACTTCCATTAAGGCTCTGTTGCCCTGGTGACCAGATTTGGTAAAGGAGAAATGCTGCCGCCTTTTGCCGTTTCCCGCAAGAGCGGCTTTTAACCCACAGCTAATGGTCACTTAACATTCACAAGGACTCAGGGCTGTAAAGACACCTGCCCTCAAAACTGTGCTGAGGTAGGGAATGGATTAAAAAATTCAAAACAGGCAAATGTTTCAAGAAGACTGTATGAAGAGGTAAGTTTTACTCACTGTCTTTTTCAAAAAAGGAAAATGGATAAAAGCTCAACCTCAGGAAGTATTAGACTCATGCAATCTAATCTACAAAACGGTTTCAACTCACACCAGTCGACTGACCATCAGCAAAAAGTCTACAGACAATAAATGCTGAAGGGGTTTTACAGAACTGTGTACCCTCTAGCTGCTGGTGAGATGTGAAGTGGTTAAGAGCCAATAATGAGAACAGAAAGGAGCTGCGTTTGAAAGTAAAAATTGAGGTATCATTCAATCCAGCAGGTGCACCACTGGGCCTCTCACCTGAGAAGACCAGAATCGAGAAGACCCGGGCTGCAAAAGCTTCACTGCAGCCTTATTCACTATAGACAAGACAGTGAAGCAACCAAAATGTCCATCCACAGGTGAATGGATAAAGAAGAAGTGGTCCATGTACACAATGGAATATTAGCCATGGAAAACAGTGAAACACTGCTCTTTGAGGCGCCACAGATGAGCCTGGAGATAATCACAAAACATGAGGTCAGTCGGAAAGCAAAAGACCTATATTCTATGATATCACTTATAGGCGTTATCTAATAACTGACAAAAATGAACATATTTCCACAGAGAAAGGCACTCACAGACTTAGAAAAAAAACTATGCTTATCTAAAAGGGAAGGTGGGGGGATTGGATAAATGAAGATTAGCGTTACCATATGGATACAAATACATATTATATACATATATCAAAAAGACCCACCATATAGCAAGGGAGGTCTACGGAACACTCTGTAATAATTGACATGGGAAGAGGATCTCGAAATATATAGATATATATAATGTGTAAATGAACCAGAGTGTGTACACCTTGGACAGACAACATTCTAAACATTACCCCAATTTTAAAAATTAAAACAACAAACAAGAATTAATCAAACATAAACTTATGGGGGGTTTTCCTGGCACATTCCATTCAAATTTACAAGCTAGGAAAACCACTTCCAGAACGGCTCTGCTGCCCTAGTAACCAGATTTGATAATGGAGAAGTGCTCCTGCCTTGTGGCCGTTTAGTACAACAGCAGCTTACACCCAGTGCTAATGGTTACTAAATATTCACACACATTGCAGGCCTGTAAATGACACCTGCCTTCAAAAAAATATCCTGGGGACGAAAATCCACCAGAATATTAAAAAGAGGGCAATCTTTCAACAAGATAATTTCAAGAGGTATATTGAACTCACACTTTTTTCTAATACCAGAATAGAAAAACGCCTGGAAAAATGATAAATTTTAGGAATTTTTAAAGACATGCAAACCCAATTTACAAAAACCTATCAGCTCACTCCAGGCAGAATGTCCATCAGCAAAAATGCTGCAAACAATACATGCTGAAGGGATTGTGGAGAAATGTGTACCCTCAGCTGTAAGGGGGACGTGGGAAGAGCCACTAATGAAAACACAATGGAGGTGCTTTGAAAAGGTAAACATTGAGCTACCAGTGAATCAAGCATACCATCTGCTGGGCTTATCACCTGAGAAAATGAGATTCAAAAAGTCACAGGCTGGCAAACCTGTACGCCAGCAATGTTTACCATAGTCAACACTTGGAAGCAACAAAAATGTCCATCAACAGAGGAATGCACCAAGAAGAAGTGGTCCTTGTATACAATGGAATATTACTCCAGTAAAAAATATAAATTAACTTTAAAAAACAAACAAATGTAAGGAGACATCAGCATTTGTGGGTTTATCCGAGCACATTCCACTCTAATTTATAACCGAAGAACACCACTGGCGGGTAGGTCTGTTTCCCAAGTACCAGCGTGGGGAACATAGAAAGGCTGCCACCCTCTGGCCGTTACCTGCAAAAGCAGCTTTAAAGCCTGGGCTAATGGTCACTTCATATGAACAAGTACTGCTGGGCTATAAATGAAACCTGCTCTCAAAATGTCTTGAAGAAGGTAATGGTTAAAATATTTCAAAATGTGACACATACTTTAAGAAAACACTTTGAAGAGCCAAGCCATAATCACAGCTGGAAAAATGAAAAGGACATGCCTTAAAGTTCAATTTCAACGGATTATGAGACACATGCAAATTCAACCACAAAGAGGTATCAGCTCACACCAGTCAGAATAACCATCAGCAAAAAACCACATAGAATAAATGCTAAAGGTGCTGTGGAGAAATGCAAACCCTCAACTTTAAGTGGGACGTAATCTGGAAAGAGCCACTAAAGAGAACAGAATGGAGGTGCCTTTAAAAGGTTAACGCTGAGCTACCATATGATCCAGTACACCTATACCTGGACCTATAACCTAAGAAGACAGAATTGGAAAGACACAGGCAGGCAAATCTGCATTGCATAGTATTACAGTAGCCAAGATATGGAAGTAACCAAAAAGTCCACCGACAGATGGGTGGACAAAGAAGAACTGCTACATGTACAGATGGAATATGAGCTAGCGAAAAAATGAAACAATGCCATTTGAAGCACCATAGATGAGTCTAGAAGTAATTACGCATCTTGGAGTAAGTGACAAAGCGAAAGACACATATCCTACCATATCACATACAGGTGTTACCTCAAAGTTGATACAAAGGAAGATATCTCCACAGAGAAAGGCAATCACAAATTCAGTACAAAAACGTATGGTTCACCAAATGGAAAGGTGTGAGGATTGGATACATCACCATATTGAGGTTAACAGAGATATACAAACACACGTGAAATATATAATCACCAAAGACCTACAGAGTACCAAGAGAAGACTACTGAACATTGTGTCATCACCTACATGGGAAAAGATTCCGAAGAAGAATAGATATATGTATATGTGTGAAAGAACCACATCTTGCACACCTAGAAGAAACAAACCATGGTAATCAAATTTGCTGTGATAAAAAATAAAAATTATGTTAAAAATACGCACAAGAAGTAATGACACATAAACTTCAAGGGCTTTTTCCTGGCACATTCCATTCTAATTTACAACCTAGCACACCACTTCCAATAAGACTCTGTTGCCCTAGTAATCAGATTTGGTAAAGGAGAAATGCTGCCGCCTGTGGCCGTTTCCCGCAAGAACAGCTTTAAACCCACAGCTAATGGTCACTTAAAATTCACAAGGACTCAGGGCTGTAAAGGACACCTGCCGTCAAAAATTGTGCTTGGGTAAGGAATGGACAAAAAAATTCAAAACAGGCAAATGTTTCAAGAAGATAGTATGAAGAGGTAAGTATTCCTCACTCTCTTTAAAAGAAAAACAGGAAAATGGATAAAAGCTCAACCTAAGGAATTATTAGACTCAGGCAATCTATTCAACCAAAAGGTTTCAACTCACACCTGTCGACTGACCGTCAGCAAAAAGTCTACAAACAATAAATGCTGATGGGGTTGTAGAGAACTGTGTAACCTCTAGGTGCTGGTGAGATGTAAAGTGGTTAACAGCCAATAATGAGAACAGAAAGGAACTGCGTTTAAAAGTAAAAATTGAGGTACCATTCAATCCAGCAGGCACACCACTGGGCCTCTCACCTGAGAAGACCAGAATCGAAAAGACACACGCTGCAAAAGCTGCACTGCAGCCTTATTCAAAAGAGCCAAGATGGGAAGCAACCAAAATGTCCATCAACGGGTGAATGGATAAAGAAGAAGGGGTCCATGTACACAATGAAATATTAGCCAAGGAAAACAATGAAACACTGCTCTTTGAGGCACCAGAGATGAGCCTGGAGATAATCACAAAACATGAGGTAAGTCGGAAAGCAAAAGACCTCTATCCTATGATATTCCTTATAGGCGTTACCTAATAACTGACACAAATGAACATATTTCCACAGAGAAAGACACTCACAGACTTAGAAAACCAACTGTGCTCATCTAAAAGGAAAGGTGGGGGGAATGGATAAATGAGAGAAGTGTTACTCTACATATCCAAATACATATTATATACATATTTCAAAGAGACCGACCATATAGCAAGGGAGGTCTACAGAACACTCTGTAATATTTTACATGGGAAGAGGATCTGTAGAAAAGACATATATAACGTACAAATGAAGCAGATTGTGTACCCCTAGGACAAACAATATTCTAATCTTTACCCCGATTAAAACAATTAACAAAAACAAGAAGTAATGAGACATAAACTTATGGGGGTTTCTCCTGGCACATGCCGTATTAATTTACAACCTAGGAACACGACTTCCAGAAAGGCTCTGCTGCCCTAGCACCCAGATTTGGGAAAGGAGTAATGCTGCCTTCCAGTGGTCATTTCCCACAACAGCAGCTTTAAACCCACTGCTAAAGCTCACTAAATATTCACCAACTTGCAATTCTGTAAATGACACCTGCCCTCCAAATAAATCCTGGGACCAAAAATGGATCAACAATTTCAAAAAGGGCAACCTTCCAAGAAGCCAATTTCAAGAGGTATATTGTGCTCACCGTTTTTTTCTTTTAAGAGAAAAGAAAAAGGTGTGGAAAAATGATGTATTTTAGGAATTTTGAAAGACATGCAAACCCAAATTACAAAAACCTATCAGCTCACAGCAGTCAGAATGGCCATCAGCAAAAATGCTTCAAAAAATAAATGCTGAAGGGACTGTGGAGGCATGCGTACACTCGGCTCTAAGGGGGACGTGGTAAGAGCCACTAATGAAAACACAATGGAAGTGCCTTGAAAAGGTAAACATTGAGCTACCCGTCAATCAGTCATACCCACTGCTGGGCCTATCTCCTGAGAAAATGAGAATCAAAACGTCACAGGCTGGCAATCCTGCCCTCCAGCCATATTTAGCATAGCCAACATTTGGAAGCAATGAAAGTGTCCATCAACAGAGGAATGCACCAAGAAGAACTGTTCCATTTACACAATGTAATATTACTCCAATAATAAATATAAGTTAAATTTAAAAGTCAAACATAAGTAAGGTGACATCAGCATTTGTGGGTTTATTCAGTCATATTCCAGTCTAATTTATAACCGAGGAACAACAAGGGCCGGAAGGTCTGTTTCCCTAGTACCAGAGTGGGGAATGTTGAAAGACTGCCGCCCTCTGGCCGTTACCTGCAAACGCAGGTTTAAGCCTGTGTTAATGGTCACCACAAAATGTCTTGAGGGAGGTAATGGCCAAATAATTTTAAAATAGGACACATACTTTAAGAAAACACTTTGAAGAACTAAGCTGTACTCACAGCCTGAAAAATGAAAAGGACCTGCCTTAAAGCTCAGTTTTAACGGATTATGAGACACATGCAAATTCAACCACAAAGACGTATCAGCTCACACCAGTCAGAATAACCGTCAGTAAAAAACTACAAAGAATAAATGCTGAAGGTGCTGTGGAGAAATGCAAACCCTCAACTTTAAGTGGGATGTAACCTGGAAAGAGCCACTCATGAGAACAGAATGGAGGTGCCTTTAAAAGGTAAACATTGAGCTACCTTATGATCCAGAGGCTTATTCCCGGACCTATAACCTAAGAAGACAGAATTGGAAAGAAAGAGGCAGGCAAATCTGCATTGCACAGTATTACAATAGCCAAGATACGGGAGTCACCAAAAAGTCCACCGACAGATGGGTGGACAAAGAAGAACTGCTACATGTACAGATGGATTATGAGCTAGCGATAAAATGAAACAATGCCATTTGCAGCACCAAAGATGAGTCTAGAAGTAATCACGCAACTTGGAGTAAGTGACAAAGCGAAAGACATATATGCTACCATATCAGTTACAGGTGTTACCTACGAATTGATACCAACAAAGATATATCCACGCAGAAAGGCAATCACAGATTCAGTACAAAAACGTATGGTTCACCAAATGGAAAGGTGTGAGGATTGGACACATTACTATACTGGGGTTAACAGACATATAAAAACACATGTGAAATACATAATCACCAAAGACGTACGCAATACCAAGAGAAGACTACTCAACATTGTGTCCTAACCTACATGGGAAAAGGATCCGAAGCAGAATAGATATATGTATATGTATGAAAGAACCACAACTTGCACACCTAGAACAAACAAAACATTGTAATCAAATTTGCTGTGATGAAAAACTAAAAATTAAAAATACGAACAAGAAGTAATGAGACATAAATTTAAAGGCTTTCTCCTGGCACATTCCATTGTAATTTACAACCTAGAACACGACTTCCATTAAGGCTCTGTTGCCCTGGTGACCAGATTTGGTAAAGGAGAAATGCTGCCGCCTTTTGCCGTTTCCCGCAAGAGCGGCTTTTAACCCACAGCTAATGGTCACTTAACATTCACAAGGACTCAGGGCTGTAAAGACACCTGCCCTCAAAACTGTGCTGAGGTAGGGAATGGATTAAAAAATTCAAAACAGGCAAATGTTTCAAGAAGACTGTATGAAGAGGTAAGTTTTACTCACTGTCTTTTTCAAAAAAGGAAAATGGATAAAAGCTCAACCTCAGGAAGTATTAGACTCATGCAATCTAATCTACAAAACGGTTTCAACTCACACCAGTCGACTGACCATCAGCAAAAAGTCTACAGACAATAAATGCTGAAGGGGTTTTACAGAACTGTGTACCCTCTAGCTGCTGGTGAGATGTGAAGTGGTTAAGAGCCAATAATGAGAACAGAAAGGAGCTGCGTTTGAAAGTAAAAATTGAGGTATCATTCAATCCAGCAGGTGCACCACTGGGCCTCTCACCTGAGAAGACCAGAATCGAGAAGACCCGGGCTGCAAAAGCTTCACTGCAGCCTTATTCACTATAGACAAGACAGTGAAGCAACCAAAATGTCCATCCACAGGTGAATGGATAAAGAAGAAGTGGTCCATGTACACAATGGAATATTAGCCATGGAAAACAGTGAAACACTGCTCTTTGAGGCGCCACAGATGAGCCTGGAGATAATCACAAAACATGAGGTCAGTCGGAAAGCAAAAGACCTATATTCTATGATATCACTTATAGGCGTTATCTAATAACTGACACAAATGAACATATTTCCACAGAGAAAGGCACTCACAGACTTAGAAAAAAAACTATGCTTATCTAAAAGGGAAGGTGGGGGGATTGGATAAATGAAGATTAGCGTTACCATATGGATACAAATACATATTATATACATATATCAAAAAGACCCACCATATAGCAAGGGAGGTCTACGGAACACTCTGTAATAATTGACATGGGAAGAGGATCTCGAAATATATAGATATATATAATGTGTAAATGAACCAGAGTGTGTACACCTTGGACAGACAACATTCTAAACATTACCCCAATTTTAAAAATTAAAACAACAAACAAGAATTAATCAAACATAAACTTATGGGGGGTTTTCCTGGCACATTCCATTCAAATTTACAAGCTAGGAAAACCACTTCCAGAACGGCTCTGCTGCCCTAGTAACCAGATTTGATAATGGAGAAGTGCTCCTGCCTTGTGGCCGTTTAGTACAACAGCAGCTTACACCCAGTGCTAATGGTTACTAAATATTCACACACATTGCAGGCCTGTAAATGACACCTGCCTTCAAAAAAATATCCTGGGGACGAAAATCCACCAGAATATTAAAAAGAGGGCAATCTTTCAACAAGATAATTTCAAGAGGTATATTGAACTCACACTTTTTTCTAATACCAGAATAGAAAAACGCCTGGAAAAATGATAAATTTTAGGAATTTTTAAAGACATGCAAACCCAATTTACAAAAACCTATCAGCTCACTCCAGGCAGAATGTCCATCAGCAAAAATGCTGCAAACAATACATGCTGAAGGGATTGTGGAGAAATGTGTACCCTCAGCTGTAAGGGGGACGTGGGAAGAGCCACTAATGAAAACACAATGGAGGTGCTTTGAAAAGGTAAACATTGAGCTACCAGTGAATCAAGCATACCATCTGCTGGGCTTATCACGTGAGAAAATGAGATTCAAAAAGTCACAGGCTGGCAAACCTGTACGCCAGCAATGTTTACCATAGTCAACACTTGGAAGCAACAAAAATGTCCATCAACAGAGGAATGCACCAAGAAGAAGTGGTCCTTGTATACAATGGAATATTACTCCAGTATAAAATATAAATTAACTTTAAAAAACAAACAAATGTAAGGAGACATCAGCATTTGTGGGTTTATCCGAGCACATTCCACTCTAATTTATAACCGAAGAACACCACTGGCGGGTAGGTCTGTTTCCCAAGTACCAGCGTGGGGAACATAGAAAGGCTGCCACCCTCTGGCCGTTACCTGCAAAAGCAGCTTTAAACCCTGGGCTAATGGTCACTTCATATGAACAAGTACTGCTGGGCTATAAATGAAACCTGCTCTCAAAATGTCTTGAAGAAGGTAATGGTTAAAATATTTCAAAATGTGACACATACTTTAAGAAAACACTTTGAAGAGCCAAGCCATAATCACAGCTGGAAAAATGAAAAGGACATGCCTTAAAGTTCAATTTCAACGGATTATGAGACACATGCAAATTCAACCACAAAGAGGTATCAGCTCACACCAGTCAGAATAACCATCAGCAAAAAACCACATAGAATAAATGCTAAAGGTGCTGTGGAGAAATGCAAACCCTCAACTTTAAGTGGGACGTAATCTGGAAAGAGCCACTAAAGAGAACAGAATGGAGGTGCCTTTAAAAGGTTAACGCTGAGCTACCATATGATCCAGTACACCTATACCTGGACCTATAACCTAAGAAGACAGAATTGGAAAGACACAGGCAGGCAAATCTGCATTGCATAGTATTACAGTAGCCAAGATATGGAAGTAAACAAAAAGTCCACCGACAGATGGGTGGACAAAGAAGAACTGCTACATGTACAGATGGAATATGAGCTAGCGAAAAAATGAAACAATGCCATTTGAAGCACCATAGATGAGTCTAGAAGTAATTACGCATCTTGGAGTAAGTGACAAAGCGAAAGACACATATCCTACCATATCACATACAGGTGTTACCTCAAAGTTGATACAAAGGAAGATATTTCCACAGAGAAAGGCAATCACAGATTCACTACTAAAACTTATGGCTCACCAAATGGAAAGGTGTGAGGATTGGATACATCACCATATTGAGGTTAACAGAGATATACAAACACACGTGTAATATATAATCACCAAAGACCTACAGAGTACCAAGAGAAGACTACTCAACATTGTGTCATCACCTACATGGGAAAAGATTCCGAAGAAGAATAGATATATGTATATGTGTGAAAGAACCACATCTTGCACACCTAGAAGAAACAAACCATTGTAATCAAATTTGCTGTGATAAAAAATAAAAATTATGTTAAAAATACGAACAAGAAGTAATGACACATAAACTTCAAGGGCTTTTTCCTGGCACATTCCATTCTAATTTACAACCTAGCACACCACTTCCAATAAGGCTCTGTTGCCCTAGTAATCAGATTTGGTAAAGGAGAAATGCTGCCGCCTGTGGCCGTTTCCCGCAAGAACAGCTTTAAACCCACAGCTAATGGTCACTTAAAATTCACAAGGACTCAGGGCTGTAAAGGACACCTGCCATCAAAAATTGTGCTTGGGTAAGGATTGGACAAAAAAATTAAAAACAGGCAAATGTTTCAAGAAGATAGTATGAAGAGGGAAGTATTCCTCACTCTCTTTAAAAAAAAAACAGGAAAATGGATAAAAGCTCAACCTAAGGAATTATTAGACTCAGGCAATCTATTCAACCAAAAGGTTTCAACTCACACCTGTCGACTGACCGTCAGCAAAAAGTCTACAAACAATAAATGCTGATGGGGTTGTAGAGAACTGTGTAACCTCTAGGTGCTGGTGAGATGTAAAGTGGTTAACAGCCAATAATGAGAACAGAAAGGAACTGCGTTTAAAAGTAAAAATTGAGGTACCATTCAATCCAGCAGGCACACCACTGGGCCTCTCACCTGAGAAGACCAGAATCGAAAAGACACACGCTGCAAAAGCTGCACTGCAGCCTTATTCAAAAGAGCCAAGATGGGAAGCAACCAAAATGTCCATCAACGGGTGAATGGATAAAGAAGAAGGGGTCCATGTACACAATGAAATATTAGCCAAGGAAAACAATGAAACACTGCTCTTTGAGGCACCAGAGATGAGCCTGGAGATAATCACAAAACATGAGGTAAGTCGGAAAGCAAAAGACCTCTATCCTATGATATTCCTTATAGGCGTTACCTAATAACTGACACAAATGAACATATTTCCACAGAGAAAGACACTCACAGACTTAGAAAACCAACTGTGCTCATCTAAAAGGAAAGGTGGGGGGAATGGATAAATGAGAGAAGTGTTACTCTACATATCCAAATACATATTATATACATATTTCAAAGAGACCGACCATATAGCAAGGGAGGTCTACAGAACACTCTGTAATATTTTACATGGGAAGAGGATCTGTAGAAAAGACATATATAACGTACAAATGAAGCAGATTGTGTACCCCTAGGACAAACAATATTCTAATCTTTACCCCGATTAAAACAATTAACAAAAACAAGAAGTAATGAGACATAAACTTATGGGGGTTTCTCCTGGCACATGCCGTATTAATTTACAACCTAGGAACACGACTTCCAGAAAGGCTCTGCTGCCCTAGCACCCAGATTTGGGAAAGGAGTAATGCTGCCTTCCAGTGGTCATTTCCCACAACAGCAGCTTTAAACCCACTGCTAAAGCTCACTAAATATTCACCAACTTGCAATTCTGTAAATGACACCTGCCCTCCAAATAAATCCTGGGACCAAAAATGGATCAACAATTTCAAAAAGGGCAACCTTCCAAGAAGCCAATTTCAAGAGGTATATTGTGCTCACCGTTTTTTTCTTTTAAGAGAAAAGAAAAAGGTGTGGAAAAATGATGTATTTTAGGAATTTTGAAAGACATGCAAACCCAAATTACAAAAACCTATCAGCTCACAGCAGTCAGAATGGCCATCAGCAAAAATGCTTCAAAAAATAAATGCTGAAGGGACTGTGGAGGCATGCGTACACTCGGCTCTAAGGGGGACGTGGTAAGAGCCACTAATAAAAACACAATGGAAGTGCCTTGAAAAGGTAAACATTGAGCTACCCGTCAATCAGTCATACCCACTGCTGGGCCTATCTCCTGAGAAAATGAGAATCAAAACGTCACAGGCTGGCAATCCTGCCCTCCAGCCATATTTAGCATAGCCAACATTTGGAAGCAATGAAAGTGTCCATCAACAGAGGAATGCACCAAGAAGAACTGTTCCATTTACACAATGTAATATTACTCCAATAATAAATATAAGTTAAATTTAAAAGTCAAACATAAGTAAGGTGACATCAGCATTTGTGGGTTTATTCAGGCATATTCCAGTCTAATTTATAACCGAGGAACAACAATGGCCGGAAGGTCTGTTTCCCTAGTACCAGAGTGGGGAATGTTGAAAGACTGCCGCCCTCTGGCCGTTACCTGCAAACGCAGGTTTAAGCCTGTGTTAATGGTCACCACAAAATGTCTTGAGGGAGGTAATGGCCAAATAATTTTAAAATAGGACACATACTTTAAGAAAACACTTTGAAGAACTAAGCTGTACTCACAGCCTGAAAAATGAAAAGGACCTGCCTTAAAGCTCAGTTTTAACGGATTATGAGACACATGCAAATTCAACCACAAAGACGTATCAGCTCACACCAGTCAGAATAACCGTCAGTAAAAAACTACAAAGAATAAATGCTGAAGGTGCTGTGGAGAAATGCAAACCCTCAACTTTAAGTGGGATGTAACCTGGAAAGAGCCACTCATGAGAACAGAATGGAGGTGCCTTTAAAAGGTAAACATTGAGCTACCTTATGATCCAGAGGCTTATTCCCGGACCTATAACCTAAGAAGACAGAATTGGAAAGAAAGAGGCAGGCAAATCTGCATTGCACAGTATTACAATAGCCAAGATACGGGAGTCACCAAAAAGTCCACCGACAGATGGGTGGACAAAGAAGAACTGCTACATGTACAGATGGATTATGAGCTAGCGATAAAATGAAACAATGCCATTTGCAGCACCAAAGATGAGTCTAGAAGTAATCACGCAACTTGGAGTAAGTGACAAAGCGAAAGACATATATGCTACCATATCAGTTACAGGTGTTACCTACGAATTGATACCAACAAAGATATATCCACGCAGAAAGGCAATCACAGATTCAGTACAAAAACGTATGGTTCACCAAATGGAAAGGTGTGAGGATTGGACACATTACTATACTGGGGTTAACAGACATATAAAAACACATGTGAAATACATAATCACCAAAGACGTACGCAATACCAAGAGAAGACTACTCAACATTGTGTCCTAACCTACATGGGAAAAGGATCCGAAGCAGAATAGATATATGTATATGTATGAAAGAACCACAACTTGCACACCTAGAACAAACAAAACATTGTAATCAAATTTGCTGTGATGAAAAACTAAAAATTAAAAATACGAACAAGAAGTAATGAGACATAAATTTAAAGGCTTTCTCCTGGCAAATTCCATTGTAATTTACAACCTAGAACACGACTTCCATTAAGGCTCTGTTGCCCTGGTGACCAGATTTGGTAAAGGAGAAATGCTGCCGCCTTTTGCCGTTTCCCGCAAGAGCGGCTTTTAACCCACAGCTAATGGTCACTTAACATTCACAAGGACTCAGGGCTGTAAAGACACCTGCCCTCAAAACTGTGCTGAGGTAGGGAATGGATTAAAAAATTCAAAACAGGCAAATGTTTCAAGAAGACTGTATGAAGAGGTAAGTTTTACTCACTGTCTTTTTCAAAAAAGGAAAATGGATAAAAGCTCAACCTCAGGAAGTATTAGACTCATGCAATCTAATCTACAAAACGGTTTCAACTCACACCAGTCGACTGACCATCAGCAAAAAGTCTACAGACAATAAATGCTGAAGGGGTTTTACAGAACTGTGTACCCTCTAGCTGCTGGTGAGATGTGAAGTGGTTAAGAGCCAATAATGAGAACAGAAAGGAGCTGCGTTTGAAAGTAAAAATTGAGGTATCATTCAATCCAGCAGGTGCACCACTGGGCCTCTCACCTGAGAAGACCAGAATCGAGAAGACCCGGGCTGCAAAAGCTTCACTGCAGCCTTATTCACTATAGACAAGACAGTGAAGCAACCAAAATGTCCATCCACAGGTGAATGGATAAAGAAGAAGTGGTCCATGTACACAATGGAATATTAGCCATGGAAAACAGTGAAACACTGCTCTTTGAGGCGCCACAGATGAGCCTGGAGATAATCACAAAACATGAGGTCAGTCGGAAAGCAAAAGACCTATATTCTATGATATCACTTATAGGCGTTATCTAATAACTGACACAAATGAACATATTTCCACAGAGAAAGGCACTCACAGACTTAGAAAAAAAACTATGCTTATCTAAAAGGGAAGGTGGGGGGATTGGATAAATGAAGATTAGCGTTACCATATGGATACAAATACATATTATATACATATATCAAAAAGACCCACCATATAGCAAGGGAGGTCTACGGAACACTCTGTAATAATTGACATGGGAAGAGGATCTCGAAATATATAGATATATATAATGTGTAAATGAACCAGAGTGTGTACACCTTGGACAGACAACATTCTAAACATTACCCCAATTTTAAAAATTAAAACAACAAACAAGAATTAATCAAACATAAACTTATGGGGGGTTTTCCTGGCACATTCCATTCAAATTTACAAGCTAGGAAAACCACTTCCAGAACGGCTCTGCTGCCCTAGTAACCAGATTTGATAATGGAGAAGTGCTCCTGCCTTGTGGCCGTTTAGTACAACAGCAGCTTACACCCAGTGCTAATGGTTACTAAATATTCACACACATTGCAGGCCTGTAAATGACACCTGCCTTCAAAAAAATATCCTGGGGACGAAAATCCACCAGAATATTAAAAAGAGGGCAATCTTTCAACAAGATAATTTCAAGAGGTATATTGAACTCACACTTTTTTCTAATACCAGAATAGAAAAACGCCTGGAAAAATGATAAATTTTAGGAATTTTTAAAGACATGCAAACCCAATTTACAAAAACCTATCAGCTCACTCCAGGCAGAATGTCCATCAGCAAAAATGCTGCAAACAATACATGCTGAAGGGATTGTGGAGAAATGTGTACCCTCAGCTGTAAGGGGGACGTGGGAAGAGCCACTAATGAAAACACAATGGAGGTGCTTTGAAAAGGTAAACATTGAGCTACCAGTGAATCAAGCATACCATCTGCTGGGCTTATCACCTGAGAAAATGAGATTCAAAAAGTCACAGGCTGGCAAACCTGTACGCCAGCAATGTTTACCATAGTCAACACTTGGAAGCAACAAAAATGTCCATCAACAGAGGAATGCACCAAGAAGAAGTGGTCCTTGTATACAATGGAATATTACTCCAGTAAAAAATATAAATTAACTTTAAAAAACAAACAAATGTAAGGAGACATCAGCATTTGTGGGTTTATCCGAGCACATTCCACTCTAATTTATAACCGAAGAACACCACTGGCGGGTAGGTCTGTTTCCCAAGTACCAGCGTGGGGAACATAGAAAGGCTGCCACCCTCTGGCCGTTACCTGCAAAAGCAGCTTTAAAGCCTGGGCTAATGGTCACTTCATATGAACAAGTACTGCTGGGCTATAAATGAAACCTGCTCTCAAAATGTCTTGAAGAAGGTAATGGTTAAAATATTTCAAAATGTGACACATACTTTAAGAAAACACTTTGAAGAGCCAAGCCATAATCACAGCTGGAAAAATGAAAAGGACATGCCTTAAAGTTCAATTTCAACGGATTATGAGACACATGCAAATTCAACCACAAAGAGGTATCAGCTCACACCAGTCAGAATAACCATCAGCAAAAAACCACATAGAATAAATGCTAAAGGTGCTGTGGAGAAATGCAAACCCTCAACTTTAAGTGGGACGTAATCTGGAAAGAGCCACTAAAGAGAACAGAATGGAGGTGCCTTTAAAAGGTTAACGCTGAGCTACCATATGATCCAGTACACCTATACCTGGACCTATAACCTAAGAAGACAGAATTGGAAAGACACAGGCAGGCAAATCTGCATTGCATAGTATTACAGTAGCCAAGATATGGAAGTAACCAAAAAGTCCACCGACAGATGGGTGGACAAAGAAGAACTGCTACATGTACAGATGGAATATGAGCTAGCGAAAAAATGAAACAATGCCATTTGAAGCACCATAGATGAGTCTAGAAGTAATTACGCATCTTGGAGTAAGTGACAAAGCGAAAGACACATATCCTACCATATCACATACAGGTGTTACCTCAAAGTTGATACAAAGGAAGATATCTCCACAGAGAAAGGCAATCACAAATTCAGTACAAAAACGTATGGTTCACCAAATGGAAAGGTGTGAGGATTGGATACATCACCATATTGAGGTTAACAGAGATATACAAACACACGTGAAATATATAATCACCAAAGACCTACAGAGTACCAAGAGAAGACTACTGAACATTGTGTCATCACCTACATGGGAAAAGATTCCGAAGAAGAATAGATATATGTATATGTGTGAAAGAACCACATCTTGCACACCTAGAAGAAACAAACCATGGTAATCAAATTTGCTGTGATAAAAAATAAAAATTATGTTAAAAATACGCACAAGAAGTAATGACACATAAACTTCAAGGGCTTTTTCCTGGCACATTCCATTCTAATTTACAACCTAGCACACCACTTCCAATAAGACTCTGTTGCCCTAGTAATCAGATTTGGTAAAGGAGAAATGCTGCCGCCTGTGGCCGTTTCCCGCAAGAACAGCTTTAAACCCACAGCTAATGGTCACTTAAAATTCACAAGGACTCAGGGCTGTAAAGGACACCTGCCGTCAAAAATTGTGCTTGGGTAAGGAATGGACAAAAAAATTCAAAACAGGCAAATGTTTCAAGAAGATAGTATGAAGAGGTAAGTATTCCTCACTCTCTTTAAAAGAAAAACAGGAAAATGGATAAAAGCTCAACCTAAGGAATTATTAGACTCAGGCAATCTATTCAACCAAAAGGTTTCAACTCACACCTGTCGACTGACCGTCAGCAAAAAGTCTACAAACAATAAATGCTGATGGGGTTGTAGAGAACTGTGTAACCTCTAGGTGCTGGTGAGATGTAAAGTGGTTAACAGCCAATAATGAGAACAGAAAGGAACTGCGTTTAAAAGTAAAAATTGAGGTACCATTCAATCCAGCAGGCACACCACTGGGCCTCTCACCTGAGAAGACCAGAATCGAAAAGACACACGCTGCAAAAGCTGCACTGCAGCCTTATTCAAAAGAGCCAAGATGGGAAGCAACCAAAATGTCCATCAACGGGTGAATGGATAAAGAAGAAGGGGTCCATGTACACAATGAAATATTAGCCAAGGAAAACAATGAAACACTGCTCTTTGAGGCACCAGAGATGAGCCTGGAGATAATCACAAAACATGAGGTAAGTCGGAAAGCAAAAGACCTCTATCCTATGATATTCCTTATAGGCGTTACCTAATAACTGACACAAATGAACATATTTCCACAGAGAAAGACACTCACAGACTTAGAAAACCAACTGTGCTCATCTAAAAGGAAAGGTGGGGGGAATGGATAAATGAGAGAAGTGTTACTCTACATATCCAAATACATATTATATACATATTTCAAAGAGACCGACCATATAGCAAGGGAGGTCTACAGAACACTCTGTAATATTTTACATGGGAAGAGGATCTGTAGAAAAGACATATATAACGTACAAATGAAGCAGATTGTGTACCCCTAGGACAAACAATATTCTAATCTTTACCCCGATTAAAACAATTAACAAAAACAAGAAGTAATGAGACATAAACTTATGGGGGTTTCTCCTGGCACATGCCGTATTAATTTACAACCTAGGAACACGACTTCCAGAAAGGCTCTGCTGCCCTAGCACCCAGATTTGGGAAAGGAGTAATGCTGCCTTCCAGTGGTCATTTCCCACAACAGCAGCTTTAAACCCACTGCTAAAGCTCACTAAATATTCACCAACTTGCAATTCTGTAAATGACACCTGCCCTCCAAATAAATCCTGGGACCAAAAATGGATCAACAATTTCAAAAAGGGCAACCTTCCAAGAAGCCAATTTCAAGAGGTATATTGTGCTCACCGTTTTTTTCTTTTAAGAGAAAAGAAAAAGGTGTGGAAAAATGATGTATTTTAGGAATTTTGAAAGACATGCAAACCCAAATTACAAAAACCTATCAGCTCACAGCAGTCAGAATGGCCATCAGCAAAAATGCTTCAAAAAATAAATGCTGAAGGGACTGTGGAGGCATGCGTACACTCGGCTCTAAGGGGGACGTGGTAAGAGCCACTAATGAAAACACAATGGAAGTGCCTTGAAAAGGTAAACATTGAGCTACCCGTCAATCAGTCATACCCACTGCTGGGCCTATCTCCTGAGAAAATGAGAATCAAAACGTCACAGGCTGGCAATCCTGCCCTCCAGCCATATTTAGCATAGCCAACATTTGGAAGCAATGAAAGTGTCCATCAACAGAGGAATGCACCAAGAAGAACTGTTCCATTTACACAATGTAATATTACTCCAATAATAAATATAAGTTAAATTTAAAAGTCAAACATAAGTAAGGTGACATCAGCATTTGTGGGTTTATTCAGTCATATTCCAGTCTAATTTATAACCGAGGAACAACAAGGGCCGGAAGGTCTGTTTCCCTAGTACCAGAGTGGGGAATGTTGAAAGACTGCCGCCCTCTGGCCGTTACCTGCAAACGCAGGTTTAAGCCTGTGTTAATGGTCACCACAAAATGTCTTGAGGGAGGTAATGGCCAAATAATTTTAAAATAGGACACATACTTTAAGAAAACACTTTGAAGAACTAAGCTGTACTCACAGCCTGAAAAATGAAAAGGACCTGCCTTAAAGCTCAGTTTTAACGGATTATGAGACACATGCAAATTCAACCACAAAGACGTATCAGCTCACACCAGTCAGAATAACCGTCAGTAAAAAACTACAAAGAATAAATGCTGAAGGTGCTGTGGAGAAATGCAAACCCTCAACTTTAAGTGGGATGTAACCTGGAAAGAGCCACTCATGAGAACAGAATGGAGGTGCCTTTAAAAGGTAAACATTGAGCTACCTTATGATCCAGAGGCTTATTCCCGGACCTATAACCTAAGAAGACAGAATTGGAAAGAAAGAGGCAGGCAAATCTGCATTGCACAGTATTACAATAGCCAAGATACGGGAGTCACCAAAAAGTCCACCGACAGATGGGTGGACAAAGAAGAACTGCTACATGTACAGATGGATTATGAGCTAGCGATAAAATGAAACAATGCCATTTGCAGCACCAAAGATGAGTCTAGAAGTAATCACGCAACTTGGAGTAAGTGACAAAGCGAAAGACATATATGCTACCATATCAGTTACAGGTGTTACCTACGAATTGATACCAACAAAGATATATCCACGCAGAAAGGCAATCACAGATTCAGTACAAAAACGTATGGTTCACCAAATGGAAAGGTGTGAGGATTGGACACATTACTATACTGGGGTTAACAGACATATAAAAACACATGTGAAATACATAATCACCAAAGACGTACGCAATACCAAGAGAAGACTACTCAACATTGTGTCCTAACCTACATGGGAAAAGGATCCGAAGCAGAATAGATATATGTATATGTATGAAAGAACCACAACTTGCACACCTAGAACAAACAAAACATTGTAATCAAATTTGCTGTGATGAAAAACTAAAAATTAAAAATACGAACAAGAAGTAATGAGACATAAATTTAAAGGCTTTCTCCTGGCACATTCCATTGTAATTTACAACCTAGAACACGACTTCCATTAAGGCTCTGTTGCCCTGGTGACCAGATTTGGTAAAGGAGAAATGCTGCCGCCTTTTGCCGTTTCCCGCAAGAGCGGCTTTTAACCCACAGCTAATGGTCACTTAACATTCACAAGGACTCAGGGCTGTAAAGACACCTGCCCTCAAAACTGTGCTGAGGTAAGGAATGGATTAAAAAATTCAAAACAGGCAAATGTTTCAAGAAGACTGTATGAAGAGGTAAGTTTTACTCACTGTCTTTTTCAAAAAAGGAAAATGGATAAAAGCTCAACCTCAGGAAGTATTAGACTCATGCAATCTAATCTACAAAACGGTTTCAACTCACACCAGTCGACTGACCATCAGCAAAAAGTCTACAGACAATAAATGCTGAAGGGGTTTTACAGAACTGTGTACCCTCTAGCTGCTGGTGAGATGTGAAGTGGTTAAGAGCCAATAATGAGAACAGAAAGGAGCTGCGTTTGAAAGTAAAAATTGAGGTATCATTCAATCCAGCAGGTGCACCACTGGGCCTCTCACCTGAGAAGACCAGAATCGAGAAGACCCGGGCTGCAAAAGCTTCACTGCAGCCTTATTCACTATAGACAAGACAGTGAAGCAACCAAAATGTCCATCCACAGGTGAATGGATAAAGAAGAAGTGGTCCATGTACACAATGGAATATTAGCCATGGAAAACAGTGAAACACTGCTCTTTGAGGCGCCACAGATGAGCCTGGAGATAATCACAAAACATGAGGTCAGTCGGAAAGCAAAAGACCTATATTCTATGATATCACTTATAGGCGTTATCTAATAACTGACACAAATGAACATATTTCCACAGAGAAAGGCACTCACAGACTTAGAAAAAAAACTATGTTTATCTAAAAGGGAAGGTGGGGGGATTGGATAAATGAAGATTAGCGTTACCATATGGATACAAATACATATTATATACATATATCAAAAAGACCCACCATATAGCAAGGGAGGTCTACGGAACACTCTGTAATAATTGACATGGGAAGAGGATCTCGAAATATATAGATATATATAATGTGTAAATGAACCAGAGTGTGTACACCTTGGACAGACAACATTCTAAACATTACCCCAATTTTAAAAATTAAAACAACAAACAAGAATTAATCAAACATAAACTTATGGGGGGTTTTCCTGGCACATTCCATTCAAATTTACAAGCTAGGAAAACCACTTCCAGAACGGCTCTGCTGCCCTAGTAACCAGATTTGATAATGGAGAAGTGCTCCTGCCTTGTGGCCGTTTAGTACAACAGCAGCTTACACCCAGTGCTAATGGTTACTAAATATTCACACACATTGCAGGCCTGTAAATGACACCTGCCTTCAAAAAAATATCCTGGGGACGAAAATACACCAGAATATTAAAAAGAAGGCAATCTTTCAACAAGATAATTTCAAGAGGTATATTGAACTCACACTTTTTTCTAATACCAGAATAGAAAAACGCCTGGAAAAATGATAAATTTTAGGAATTTTTAAAGACATGCAAACCCAATTTACAAAAACCTATCAGCTCACTCCAGGCAGAATGTCCATCAGCAAAAATGCTGCAAACAATACATGCTGAAGGGATTGTGGAGAAATGTGTACCCTCAGCTGTAAGGGGGACGTGGGAAGAGCCACTAATGAAAACACAATGGAGGTGCTTTGAAAAGGTAAACATTGAGCTACCAGTGAATCAAGCATACCATCTGCTGGGCTTATCACCTGAGAAAATGAGATTCAAAAAGTCACAGGCTGGCAAACCTGTACGCCAGCAATGTTTACCATAGTCAACACTTGGAAGCAACAAAAATGTCCATCAACAGAGGAATGCACCAAGAAGAAGTGGTCCTTGTATACAATGGAATATTACTCCAGTATAAAATATAAATTAACTTTAAAAAACAAACAAATGTAAGGAGACATCAGCATTTGTGGGTTTATCCGAGCACATTCCACTCTAATTTATAACCGAAGAACACCACTGGCGGGTAGGTCTGTTTCCCAAGTACCAGCGTGGGGAACATAGAAAGGCTGCCACCCTCTGGCCGTTACCTGCAAAAGCAGCTTTAAACCCTGGGCTAATGGTCACTTCATATGAACAAGTACTGCTGGGCTATAAATGAAACCTGCTCTCAAAATGTCTTGAAGAAGGTAATGGTTAAAATATTTCAAAATGTGACACATACTTTAAGAAAACACTTTGAAGAGCCAAGCCATAATCACAGCTGGAAAAATGAAAAGGACATGCCTTAAAGTTCAATTTCAACGGATTATGAGACACATGCAAATTCAACCACAAAGAGGTATCAGCTCACACCAGTCAGAATAACCATCAGCAAAAAACCACATAGAATAAATGCTAAAGGTGCTGTGGAGAAATGCAAACCCTCAACTTTAAGTGGGACGTAATCTGGAAAGAGCCACTAAAGAGAACAGAATGGAGGTGCCTTTAAAAGGTTAACGCTGAGCTACCATATGATCCAGTACACCTATACCTGGACCTATAACCTAAGAAGACAGAATTGGAAAGACACAGGCAGGCAAATCTGCATTGCATAGTATTACAGTAGCCAAGATATGGAAGTAAACAAAAAGTCCACCGACAGATGGGTGGACAAAGAAGAACTGCTACATGTACAGATGGAATATGAGCTAGCGAAAAAATGAAACAATGCCATTTGAAGCACCATAGATGAGTCTAGAAGTAATTACGCATCTTGGAGTAAGTGACAAAGCGAAAGACACATATCCTACCATATCACATACAGGTGTTACCTCAAAGTTGATACAAAGGAAGATATTTCCACAGAGAAAGGCAATCACAGATTCACTACTAAAACTTATGGCTCACCAAATGGAAAGGTGTGAGGATTGGATACATCACCATATTGAGGTTAACAGAGATATACAAACACACGTGTAATATATAATCACCAAAGACCTACAGAATACCAAGAGAAGACTACTCAACATTGTGTCATCACCTACATGGGAAAAGATTCCGAAGAAGAATAGATATATGTATATGTGTGAAAGAACCACATCTTGCACACCTAGAAGAAACAAACCATTGTAATCAAATTTGCTGTGATAAAAAATAAAAATTATGTTAAAAATACGAACAAGAAGTAATGACACATAAACTTCAAGGGCTTTTTCCTGGCACATTCCATTCTAATTTACAACCTAGCACACCACTTCCAATAAGGCTCTGTTGCCCTAGTAATCAGATTTGGTAAAGGAGAAATGCTGCCGCCTGTGGCCGTTTCCCGCAAGAACAGCTTTAAACCCACAGCTAATGGTCACTTAAAATTCACAAGGACTCAGGGCTGTAAAGGACACCTGCCGTCAAAACTTGTGCTTGGGTAAGGATTGGACAAAAAAATTAAAAACAGGCAAATGTTTCAAGAAGATAGTATGAAGAGGGAAGTATTCCTCACTCTCTTTAAAAAAAAAACAGGAAAATGGATAAAAGCTCAACCTAAGGAATTATTAGACTCAGGCAATCTATTCAACCAAAAGGTTTCAACTCACACCTGTCGACTGACCGTCAGCAAAAAGTCTACAAACAATAAATGCTGATGGGGTTGTAGAGAACTGTGTAACCTCTAGGTGCTGGTGAGATGTAAAGTGGTTAACAGCCAATAATGAGAACAGAAAGGAACTGCGTTTAAAAGTAAAAATTGAGGTACCATTCAATCCAGCAGGCACACCACTGGGCCTCTCACCTGAGAAGACCAGAATCGAAAAGACACACGCTGCAAAAGCTGCACTGCAGCCTTATTCAAAAGAGCCAAGATGGGAAGCAACCAAAATGTCCATCAACGGGTGAATGGATAAAGAAGAAGGGGTCCATGTACACAATGAAATATTAGCCAAGGAAAACAATGAAACACTGCTCTTTGAGGCACCAGAGATGAGCCTGGAGATAATCACAAAACATGAGGTAAGTCGGAAAGCAAAAGACCTCTATCCTATGATATTCCTTATAGGCGTTACCTAATAACTGACACAAATGAACATATTTCCACAGAGAAAGACACTCACAGACTTAGAAAACCAACTGTGCTCATCTAAAAGGAAAGGTGGGGGGAATGGATAAATGAGAGAAGTGTTACTCTACATATCCAAATACATATTATATACATATTTCAAAGAGACCGACCATATAGCAAGGGAGGTCTACAGAACACTCTGTAATATTTTACATGGGAAGAGGATCTGTAGAAAAGACATATATAACGTACAAATGAAGCAGATTGTGTACCCCTAGGACAAACAATATTCTAATCTTTACCCCGATTAAAACAATTAACAAAAACAAGAAGTAATGAGACATAAACTTATGGGGGTTTCTCCTGGCACATGCCGTATTAATTTACAACCTAGGAACACGACTTCCAGAAAGGCTCTGCTGCCCTAGCACCCAGATTTGGGAAAGGAGTAATGCTGCCTTCCAGTGGTCATTTCCCACAACAGCAGCTTTAAACCCACTGCTAAAGCTCACTAAATATTCACCAACTTGCAATTCTGTAAATGACACCTGCCCTCCAAATAAATCCTGGGACCAAAAATGGATCAACAATTTCAAAAAGGGCAACCTTCCAAGAAGCCAATTTCAAGAGGTATATTGTGCTCACCGTTTTTTTCTTTTAAGAGAAAAGAAAAAGGTGTGGAAAAATGATGTATTTTAGGAATTTTGAAAGACATGCAAACCCAAATTACAAAAACCTATCAGCTCACAGCAGTCAGAATGGCCATCAGCAAAAATGCTTCAAAAAATAAATGCTGAAGGGACTGTGGAGGCATTCGTACACTCGGCTCTAAGGGGGACGTGGTAAGAGCCACTAATGAAAACAGAATGGAAGTGCCTTGAAAAGGTAAACATTGAGCTACCCGTCAATCAGTCATACCCACTGCTGGGCCTATCTCCTGAGAAAATGAGAATCAAAACGTCACAGGCTGGCAATCCTGCCCTCCAGCCATATTTAGCATAGCCAACATTTGGAAGCAATGAAAGTGTCCATCAACAGAGGAATGCACCAAGAAGAACTGTTCCATTTACACAATGTAATATTACTCCAATAATAAATATAAGTTAAATTTAAAAGTCAAACATAAGTAAGGTGACATCAGCATTTGTGGGTTTATTCAGTCATATTCCAGTCTAATTTATAACCGAGGAACAACAAGGGCCGGAAGGTCTGTTTCCCTAGTACCAGAGTGGGGAATGTTGAAAGACTGCCGCCCTCTGGCCGTTACCTGCAAACGCAGGTTTAAGCCTGTGTTAATGGTCACCACAAAATGTCTTGAGGGAGGTAATGGCCAAATAATTTTAAAATAGGACACATACTTTAAGAAAACACTTTGAAGAACTAAGCTGTACTCACAGCCTGAAAAATGAAAAGGACCTGCCTTAAAGCTCAGTTTTAACGGATTATGAGACACATGCAAATTCAACCACAAAGACGTATCAGCTCACACCAGTCAGAATAACCGTCAGTAAAAAACTACAAAGAATAAATGCTGAAGGTGCTGTGGAGAAATGCAAACCCTCAACTTTAAGTGGGATGTAACCTGGAAAGAGCCACTCATGAGAACAGAATGGAGGTGCCTTTAAAAGGTAAACATTGAGCTACCTTATGATCCAGAGGCTTATTCCCGGACCTATAACCTAAGAAGACAGAATTGGAAAGAAAGAGGCAGGCAAATCTGCATTGCACAGTATTACAATAGCCAAGATACGGGAGTCACCAAAAAGTCCACCGACAGATGGGTGGACAAAGAAGAACTGCTACATGTACAGATGGATTATGAGCTAGCGATAAAATGAAACAATGCCATTTGCAGCACCAAAGATGAGTCTAGAAGTAATCACGCAACTTGGAGTAAGTGACAAAGCGAAAGACATATATGCTACCATATCAGTTACAGGTGTTACCTACGAATTGATACCAACAAAGATATATCCACGCAGAAAGGCAATCACAGATTCAGTACAAAAACGTATGGTTCACCAAATGGAAAGGTGTGAGGATTGGACACATTACTATACTGGGGTTAACAGACATATAAAAACACATGTGAAATACATAATCACCAAAGACGTACGCAATACCAAGAGAAGACTACTCAACATTGTGTCCTAACCTACATGGGAAAAGGATCCGAAGCAGAATAGATATATGTATATGTATGAAAGAACCACAACTTGCACACCTAGAACAAACAAAACATTGTAATCAAATTTGCTGTGATGAAAAACTAAAAATTAAAAATACGAACAAGAAGTAATGAGACATAAATTTAAAGGCTTTCTCCTGGCACATTCCATTGTAATTTACAACCTAGAACACGACTTCCATTAAGGCTCTGTTGCCCTGGTGACCAGATTTGGTAAAGGAGAAATGCTGCCGCCTTTTGCCGTCTCAAGCAAGAGCGGCTTTTAACCCACAGCTAATGGTCACTTAACATTCACAAGGACTCAGGGCTGTAAAGACACCTGCCCTCAAAACTGTGCTGAGGTAGGGAATGGATTAAAAAATTCAAAACAGGCAAATGTTTCAAGAAGACTGTATGAAGAGGTAAGTTTTACTCACTGTCTTTTTCAAAAAAGGAAAATGGATAAAAGCTCAACCTCAGGAAGTATTAGACTCATGCAATCTAATCTACAAAACGGTTTCAACTCACACCAGTCGACTGACCATCAGCAAAAAGTCTACAGACAATAAATGCTGAAGGGGTTTTACAGAACTGTGTACCCTCTAGCTGCTGGTGAGATGTGAAGTGGTTAAGAGCCAATAATGAGAACAGAAAGGAGCTGCGTTTGAAAGTAAAAATTGAGGTATCATTCAATCCAGCAGGTGCACCACTGGGCCTCTCACCTGAGAAGACCAGAATCGAGAAGACCCGGGCTGCAAAAGCTTCACTGCAGCCTTATTCACTATAGACAAGACAGTGAAGCAACCAAAATGTCCATCCACAGGTGAATGGATAAAGAAGAAGTGGTCCATGTACACAATGGAATATTAGCCATGGAAAACAGTGAAACACTGCTCTTTGAGGCGCCACAGATGAGCCTGGAGATAATCACAAAACATGAGGTCAGTCGGAAAGCAAAAGACCTATATTCTATGATATCACTTATAGGCGTTATCTAATAACTGACACAAATGAACATATTTCCACAGAGAAAGGCACTCACAGACTTAGAAAAAAAACTATGCTTATCTAAAAGGGAAGGTGGGGGGATTGGATAAATGAAGATTAGCGTTACCATATGGATACAAATACATATTATATACATATATCAAAAAGACCCACCATATAGCAAGGGAGGTCTACGGAACACTCTGTAATAATTGACATGGGAAGAGGATCTCGAAATATATAGATATATATAATGTGTAAATGAACCAGAGTGTGTACACCTTGGACAGACAACATTCTAAACATTACCCCAATTTTAAAAATTAAAACAACAAACAAGAATTAATCAAACATAAACTTATGGGGGGTTTTCCTGGCACATTCCATTCAAATTTACAAGCTAGGAAAACCACTTCCAGAACGGCTCTGCTGCCCTAGTAACCAGATTTGATAATGGAGAAGTGCTCCTGCCTTGTGGCCGTTTAGTACAACAGCAGCTTACACCCAGTGCTAATGGTTACTAAATATTCACACACATTGCAGGCCTGTAAATGACACCTGCCTTCAAAAAAATATCCTGGGGACGAAAATACACCAGAATATTAAAAAGAGGGCAATCTTTCAACAAGATAATTTCAAGAGGTATATTGAACTCACACTTTTTTCTAATACCAGAATAGAAAAACGCCTGGAAAAATGATAAATTTTAGGAATTTTTAAAGACATGCAAACCCAATTTACAAAAACCTATCAGCTCACTCCAGGCAGAATGTCCATCAGCAAAAATGCTGCAAACAATACATGCTGAAGGGATTGTGGAGAAATGTGTACCCTCAGCTGTAAGGGGGACGTGGGAAGAGCCACTAATGAAAACACAATGGAGGTGCTTTGAAAAGGTAAACATTGAGCTACCAGTGAATCAAGCATACCATCTGCTGGGCTTATCACGTGAGAAAATGAGATTCAAAAAGTCACAGGCTGGCAAACCTGTACGCCAGCAATGTTTACCATAGTCAACACTTGGAAGCAACAAAAATGTCCATCAACAGAGGAATGCACCAAGAAGAAGTGGTCCTTGTATACAATGGAATATTACTCCAGTATAAAATATAAATTAACTTTAAAAAACAAACAAATGTAAGGAGACATCAGCATTTGTGGGTTTATCCGAGCACATTCCACTCTAATTTACAACCGAAGAACACCACTGGCGGGTAGGTCTGTTTCCCAAGTACCAGCGTGGGGAACATAGAAAGGCTGCCACCCTCTGGCCGTTACCTGCAAAAGCAACTTTAAAGCCTGGGCTAATGGTCACTTCATATGAACAAGTACTGCTGGGCTATAAATGAAACCTGCTCTCAAAATGTCTTGAAGAAGGTAATGGTTAAAATATTTCAAAATGTGACACATACTTTAAGAAAACACTTTGAAGAGCTAAGCCATAATCACAGCTGGAAAAATGAAAAGGACATGCCTTAAAGTTCAATTTCAACGGATTATGAGACACATGCAAATTCAACCACAAAGAGGTATCAGCTCACACCAGTCAGAATAACCATCAGCAAAAAACCACATAGAATAAATGCTAAAGGTGCTGTGGAGAAATGCATACCCTCAACTTTAAGTGGGACGTAATCTGGAAAGAGCCACTAAAGAGAACAGAATGGAGGTGCCTTTAAAAGGTTAACGCTGAGCTACCATATGATCCAGTACACCTATACCTGGACCTATAACCTAAGAAGACAGAATTGGAAAGACACAGGCAGGCAAATCTGCATTGCATAGTATTACAGTAGCCAAGATATGGAAGTAACCAAAAAGTCCACCGACAGATGGGTGGACAAAGAAGAACTGCTACATGTACAGATGGAATATGAGCTAGCGAAAAAATGAAACAATGCCATTTGAAGCACCATAGATGAGTCTAGAAGTAATTACGCATCTTGGAGTAAGTGACAAAGCGAAAGACACATATCCTATCATATCACATACAGGTGTTACCTCAAAGTTGATACAAAGGAAGATATTTCCACAGAGAAAGGCAATCACAGATCCACTACTAAAACTTATGGCTCACCAAATGGAAAGGTGTGAGGATTGGATACATCACCATATTGAGGTTAACAGAGATATACAAACACACGTGTAATATATAATCACCAAAGACCTACAGAATACCAAGAGAAGACTACTCAACATTGTGTCATCACCTACATGGGAAAAGATTCCGAAGAAGAATAGATATATGTATATGTGTGAAAGAACCACATCTTGCACACCTAGAAGAAACAAACCATTGTAATCAAATTTGCTGTGATAAAAAATAAAAATTATGTTAAAAATACGAACAAGAAGTAATGACACATAAGCTTCAAGGGCTTTTTCCTGGCACATTCCATTCTAATTTACAACCTAGCACACCACTTCCAATAAGGCTCTGTTGCCCTAGTAATCAGATTTGGTAAAGGAGAAATGCTGCCGCCTGTGGCCGTTTCCCGCAAGAACAGCTTTAAACCCACAGCTAATGGTCACTTAAAATTCACAAGGACTCAGGGCTGTAAAGGACACCTGCCGTCAAAAATTGTGCTTGGGTAAGGAATGGACAAAAAAATTCAAAAGAGGCAAATGTTTCAAGAAGATAGTATGAAGAGGTAAGTATTCCTCACTCTCTTTAAAAAAAAAAACAGGAAAATGGATAAAAGCTCAACCTAAGGAATTATTAGACTCAGGCAATCTATTCAACCAAAAGGTTTCAACTCACACCTGTCGACTGACCGTCAGCAAAAAGTCTACAAACAATAAATGCTGATGGGGTTGTAGAGAACTGTGTAACCTCTAGGTGCTGGTGAGATGTAAAGTGGTTAACAGCCAATAATGAGAACAGAAAGGAACTGCGTTTAAAAGTAAAAATTGAGGTACCATTCAATCCAGCAGGCACACCACTGGGCCTCTCACCTGAGAAGACCAGAATCGAAAAGACACACGCTGCAAAAGCTGCACTGCAGCCTTATTCAAAAGAGCCAAGATGGGAAGCAACCAAAATGTCCATCAACGGGTGAATGGATAAAGAAGAAGGGGTCCATGTACACAATGAAATATTAGCCAAGGAAAACAATGAAACACTGCTCTTTGAGGCACCAGAGATGAGCCTGGAGATAATCACAAAACATGAGGTAAGTCGGAAAGCAAAAGACCTCTATCCTATGATATTCCTTATAGGCGTTACCTAATAACTGACACAAATGAACATATTTCCACAGAGAAAGACACTCACAGACTTAGAAAACCAACTGTGCTCATCTAAAAGGAAAGGTGGGGGAAATGGATAAATGAGAGAAGTGTTACTCTACATATCCAAATACATATTATATACATATTTCAAAGAGACCGACCATATAGCAAGGGAGGTCTACAGAACACTCTGTAATATTTTACATGGGAAGAGGATCTGTAGAAAAGACATATATAACGTACAAATGAAGCAGATTGTGTACCCCTAGGACAAACAATATTCTAATCTTTACCCCGATTAAAACAATTAACAAAAACAAGAAGTAATGAGACATAAACTTATGGGGGTTTCTCCTGGCACATGCCGTATTAATTTACAACCTAGGAACACGACTTCCAGAAAGGCTCTGCTGCCCTAGCACCCAGATTTGGGAAAGGAGTAATGCTGCCTTCCAGTGGTCATTTCCCACAACAGCAGCTTTAAACCCACTGCTAAAGCTCACTAAATATTCACCAACTTGCAATTCTGTAAATGACACCTGCCCTCCAAATAAATCCTGGGACCAAAAATGGATCAACAATTTCAAAAAGGGCAACCTTCCAAGAAGCCAATTTCAAGAGGTATATTGTGCTCACCGTTTTTTTCTTTTAAGAGAAAAGAAAAAGGTGTGGAAAAATGATGTATTTTAGGAATTTGGAAAGACATGCAAACCCAAATTACAAAAACCTATCAGCTCACAGCAGTCAGAATGGCCATCAGCAAAAATGCTTCAAAAAATAAATGCTGAAGGGACTGTGGAGGCATGCGTACACTCGGCTCTAAGGGGGACGTGGTAAGAGCCACTAATGAAAACACAATGGAAGTGCCTTGAAAAGGTAAACATTGAGCTACCCGTCAATCAGTCATACCCACTGCTGGGCCTATCTCCTGAGAAAATGAGAATCAAAACGTCACAGGCTGGCAATCCTGCCCTCCAGCCATATTTAGCATAGCCAACATTTGGAAGCAATGAAAGTGTCCATCAACAGAGGAATGCACCAAGAAGAACTGTTCCATTTACACAATGTAATATTACTCCAATAATAAATATAAGTTAAATTTAAAAGTCAAACATAAGTAAGGTGACATCAGCATTTGTGGGTTTATTCAGTCATATTCCAGTCTAATTTATAACCGAGGAACAACAATGGCCGGAAGGTCTGTTTCCCTAGTACCAGAGTGGGGAATGTTGAAAGACTGCCGCCCTCTGGCCGTTACCTGCAAACGCAGGTTTAAGCCTGTGTTAATGGTCACCACAAAATGTCTTGAGGGAGGTAATGGCCAAATAATTTTAAAATAGGACACATACTTTAAGAAAACACTTTGAAGAACTAAGCTGTACTCACAGCCTGAAAAATGAAAAGGACCTGCCTTAAAGCTCAGTTTTAACGGATTATGAGACACATGCAAATTCAACCACAAAGACGTATCAGCTCACACCAGTCAGAATAACCGTCAGTAAAAAACTACAAAGAATAAATGCTGAAGGTGCTGTGGAGAAATGCAAACCCTCAACTTTAAGTGGGATGTAACCTGGAAAGAGCCACTCATGAGAACAGAATGGAGGTGCCTTTAAAAGGTAAACATTGAGCTACCTTATGATCCAGAGGCTTATTCCCGGACCTATAACCTAAGAAGACAGAATTGGAAAGAAAGAGGCAGGCAAATCTGCATTGCACAGTATTACAATAGCCAAGATACGGGAGTCACCAAAAAGTCCACCGACAGATGGGTGGACAAAGAAGAACTGCTACATGTACAGATGGATTATGAGCTAGCGATAAAATGAAACAATGCCATTTGCAGCACCAAAGATGAGTCTAGAAGTAATCACGCAACTTGGAGTAAGTGACAAAGCGAAAGACATATATGCTACCATATCAGTTACAGGTGTTACCTACGAATTGATACCAACAAAGATATATCCACGCAGAAAGGCAATCACAGATTCAGTACAAAAACGTATGGTTCACCAAATGGAAAGGTGTGAGGATTGGACACATTACTATACTGGGGTTAACAGACATATAAAAACACATGTGAAATACATAATCACCAAAGACGTACGCAATACCAAGAGAAGACTACTCAACATTGTGTCCTAACCTACATGGGAAAAGGATCCGAAGAAGAATAGATATATGTATATGTATGAAAGAACCACAACTTGCACACCTAGAACAAACAAAACATTGTAATCAAATTTGCTGTGATGAAAAACTAAAAATTAAAAATACGAACAAGAAGTAATGAGACATAAATTTAAAGGCTTTCTCCTGGCACATTCCATTGTAATTTACAACCTAGAACACGACTTCCATTAAGGCTCTGTTGCCCTGGTGACCAGATTTGGTAAAGGAGAAATGCTGCCGCCTTTTGCCGTTTCCCGCAAGAGCGGCTTTTAACCCACAGCTAATGGTCACTTAACATTCACAAGGACTCAGGGCTGTAAAGACACCTGCCCTCAAAACTGTGCTGAGGTAGGGAATGGATTAAAAAATTCAAAACAGGCAAATGTTTCAAGAAGACTGTATGAAGAGGTAAGTTTTACTCACTGTCTTTTTCAAAAAAGGAAAATGGATAAAAGCTCAACCTCAGGAAGTATTAGACTCATGCAATCTAATCTACAAAACGGTTTCAACTCACACCAGTCGACTGACCATCAGCAAAAAGTCTACAGACAATAAATGCTGAAGGGGTTTTACAGAACTGTGTACCCTCTAGCTGCTGGTGAGATGTGAAGTGGTTAAGAGCCAATAATGAGAACAGAAAGGAGCTGCGTTTGAAAGTAAAAATTGAGGTATCATTCAATCCAGCAGGTGCACCACTGGGCCTCTCACCTGAGAAGACCAGAATCGAGAAGACCCGGGCTGCAAAAGCTTCACTGCAGCCTTATTCACTATAGACAAGACAGTGAAGCAACCAAAATGTCCATCCACAGGTGAATGGATAAAGAAGAAGTGGTCCATGTACACAATGGAATATTAGCCATGGAAAACAGTGAAACACTGCTCTTTGAGGCGCCACAGATGAGCCTGGAGATAATCACAAAACATGAGGTCAGTCGGAAAGCAAAAGACCTATATTCTATGATATCACTTATAGGCGTTATCTAATAACTGACACAAATGAACACATTTCCACAGAGAAAGGCACTCACAGACTTAGAAAAAAAACTATGCTTATCTAAAAGGGAAGGTGGGGGGATTGGATAAATGAAGATTAGCGTTACCATATGGATACAAACACATATTATATACATATATCAAAAAGACCCACCATATAGCAAGGGAGGTCTACGGAACACTCTGTAATAATTGACATGGGAAGAGGATCTCGAAATATATAGATATATATAATGTGTAAATGAACCAGAGTGTGTACACCTTGGACAGACAACATTCTAAACATTACCCCAATTTTAAAAATTAAAACAACAAACAAGAATTAATCAAACATAAACTTATGGGGGGTTTTCCTGGCACATTCCATTCAAATTTACAAGCTAGGAAAACCACTTCCAGAACGGCTCTGCTGCCCTAGTAACCAGATTTGATAATGGAGAAGTGCTCCTGCCTTGTGGCCGTTTAGTACAACAGCAGCTTACACCCAGTGCTAATGGTTACTAAATATTCACACACATTGCAGGCCTGTAAATGACACCTGCCTTCAAAAAAATATCCTGGGGACGAAAATCCACCAGAATATTAAAAAGAGGGCAATCTTTCAACAAGATAATTTCAAGAGGTATATTGAACTCACACGTTTTTCTAATACCAGAATAGAAAAACGCCTGGAAAAATGATAAATTTTAGGAATTTTTAAAGACATGCAAACCCAATTTACAAAAACCTATCAGCTCACTCCAGGCAGAATGTCCATCAGCAAAAATGCTGCAAACAATACATGCTGAAGGGATTGTGGAGAAATGTGTACCCTCAGCTGTAAGGGGGACGTGGGAAGAGCCACTAATGAAAACACAATGGAGGTGCTTTGAAAAGGTAAACATTGAGCTACCAGTGAATCAAGCATACCATCTGCTGGGCTTATCACCTGAGAAAATGAGATTCAAAAAGTCACAGGCTGGCAAACCTGTACGCCAGCAATATTTACCATAGTCAACACTTGGAAGCAACAAAAATGTCCATCAACAGAGGAATGCACCAAGAAGAAGTGGTCCTTGTATACAATGGAATATTACTCCAGTAAAAAAATATAAATTAACTTTAAGAAACAAACAAATGTAAGGAGACATCAGCATTTGTGGGTTTATCCGAGCACATTCCACTCTAATTTATAACCGAAGAACACCACTGGCGGGTAGGTCTGTTTCCCAAGTACCAGCGTGGGGAACATAGAAAGGCTGCCACCCTCTGGCCGTTACCTGCAAAAGCAGCTTTAAAGCCTGGGCTAATGGTCACTTCATATGAACAAGTACTGCTGGGCTATAAATGAAACCTGCTCTCAAAATGTCTTGAAGAAGGTAATGGTTAAAATATTTCAAAATGTGACACATACTTTAAGAAAACACTTTGAAGAGCTAAGCCATAATCACAGCTGGAAAAATGAAAAGGACATGCCTTAAAGTTCAATTTCAACGGATTATGAGACACATGCAAATTCAACCACGAAGAGGTATCAGCTCACACCAGTCAGAATAACCATCAGCAAAAAACCACATAGAATAAATGCTAAAGGTGCTGTGGAGAAATGCATACCCTCAACTTTAAGTGGGACGTAATCTGGAAAGAGCCACTAAAGAGAACAGAATGGAGGTGCCTTTAAAAGGTTAACGCTGAGCTACCATATGATCCAGTACACCTATACCTGGACCTATAACCTAAGAAGACAGAACTGGAAAGACACAGGCAGGCAAATCTGCATTGCATAGTATTACAGTAGCCAAGATATGGAAGTAACCAAAAAGTCCACCGACAGATGGGTGGACAAAGAAGAACTGCTACATGTACAGATGGAATATGAGCTAGCGAAAAAATGAAACAATGCCATTTGAAGCACCATAGATGAGTCTAGAAGTAATCACGCAACTTGGAGTAAGTGACAAAGCGAAAGACACATATCCTATCATATCACATACAGGTGTTACCTAAAAATTGATACAAACGAAGATATTTCCACAGAGAAAGGCAATCACAGATTCAGTACAAAAACGTATGGTTCACCAAATGGAAAGGTGTGAGGATTGGATACATCACCATATTGAGGTTAACAGAGATATACAAACACACGTGAAATATATAATCACCAAAGACCTACAGAGTACCAAGAGAAGACTACTGAACATTGTGTCATCACCTACATGGGAAAAGATTCCGAAGAAGAATAGATATATGTATATGTGTGAAAGAACCACATCTTGCACACCTAGAAGAAACAAACCATTGTAATCAAATTTGCTGTGATAAAAAATAAAAATTATGTTAAAAATACACACAAGAAGTAATGACACATAAACTTCAAGGGCTTTTTCCTGGCACATTCCATTCTAATGTACAACCTAGCACTCCACTTCCAATAAGGCTCTGTTGCCCTAGTAATCAGATTTGGTAAAGGAGAAATGCTGCCGCCTTGTGGCCGTTTCCCGCAAGAACAGCTTTAAACCCACAGCTAATGGTCACTTAAAATTCACAAGGACTCAGGGCTGTAAAGGACACCTGCCGTCAAAAATTGTGCTTGGGTAAGGAATGGACAAAAAAATTCAAAAGAGGCAAATGTTTCAAGAAGATAGTATGAAGAGGTAGGTATTCCTCACTCTCTTTAAAAAAAAAAAAACAGGAAAATGGATAAAAGCTCAACCTAATGAATTATTAGACTCAGGCAATCTATTCAACCAAAAGGTTTCAACTCACACCTGTCGACTGACCGTCAGCAAAAAGTCTACAAACAATAAATGCTGATGGGGTTGTAGAGAACTGTGTAACCTCTAGGTGCTGGTGAGATGTAAAGTGGTTAACAGCCAATAATGAGAACAGAAAGGAACTGCGTTTAAAAGTAAAAATTGAGGTACCATTCAATCCAGCAGGCACACCACTGGGCCTCTCACCTGAGAAGACCAGAATCGAAAAGACACACGCTGCAAAAGCTGCACTGCAGCCTTATTCAAAAGAGCCAAGATGGGAAGCAACCAAAATGTCCATCAACGGGTGAATGGATAAAGAAGAAGGGGTCCATGTACACAATGAAATATTAGCCAAGGAAAACAATGAAACACTGCTCTTTGAGGCACCAGAGATGAGCCTGGAGATAATCACAAAACATGAGGTAAGTCGGAAAGCAAAAGACCTCTATCCTATGATATTCCTTATAGGCGTTACCTAATAACTGACACAAATGAACATATTTCCACAGAGAAAGACACTCACAGACTTAGAAAACCAACTGTGCTCATCTAAAAGGAAAGGTGGGGGGAATGGATAAATGAGAGAAGTGTTACTCTACATATCCAAATACATATTATATACATATTTCAAAGAGACCGACCATATAGCAAGGGAGGTCTACAGAACACTCTGTAATATTTTACATGGGAAGAGGATCTGTAGAAAAGACATATATAACGTACAAATGAAGCAGATTGTGTACCCCTAGGACAAACAATATTCTAATCTTTACCCCGATTAAAACAATTAACAAAAACAAGAAGTAATGAGACATAAACTTATGGGGGTTTCTCCTGGCACATGCCGTATTAATTTACAACCTAGGAACACGACTTCCAGAAAGGCTCTGCTGCCCTAGCACCCAGATTTGGGAAAGGAGTAATGCTGCCTTCCAGTGGTCATTTCCCACAACAGCAGCTTTAAACCCACTGCTAAAGCTCACTAAATATTCACCAACTTGCAATTCTGTAAATGACACCTGCCCTCCAAATAAATCCTGGGACCAAAAATGGATCAACAATTTCAAAAAGGGCAACCTTCCAAGAAGCCAATTTCAAGAGGTATATTGTGCTCACCGTTTTTTTCTTTTAAGAGAAAAGAAAAAGGTGTGGAAAAATGATGTATTTTAGGAATTTTGAAAGACATGCAAACCCAAATTACAAAAACCTATCAGCTCACAGCAGTCAGAATGGCCATCAGCAAAAATGCTTCAAAAAATAAATGCTGAAGGGACTGTGGAGGCATGCGTACACTCGGCTCTAAGGGGGACGTGGTAAGAGCCACTAATGAAAACACAATGGAAGTGCCTTGAAAAGGTAAACATTGAGCTACCCGTCAATCAGTCATACCCACTGCTGGGCCTATCTCCTGAGAAAATGAGAATCAAAACGTCACAGGCTGGCAATCCTGCCCTCCAGCCATATTTAGCATAGCCAACATTTGGAAGCAATGAAAGTGTCCATCAACAGAGGAATGCACCAAGAAGAACTGTTCCATTTACACAATGTAATATTACTCCAATAATAAATATAAGTTAAATTTAAAAGTCAAACATAAGTAAGGTGACATCAGCATTTGTGGGTTTATTCAGTCATATTCCAGTCTAATTTATAACCGAGGAACAACAAGGGCCGGAAGGTCTGTTTCCCTAGTACCAGAGTGGGGAATGTTGAAAGACTGCCGCCCTCTGGCCGTTACCTGCAAACGCAGGTTTAAGCCTGTGTTAATGGTCACCACAAAATGTCTTGAGGGAGGTAATGGCCAAATAATTTTAAAATAGGACACATACTTTAAGAAAACACTTTGAAGAACTAAGCTGTACTCACAGCCTGAAAAATGAAAAGGACCTGCCTTAAAGCTCAGTTTTAACGGATTATGAGACACATGCAAATTCAACCACAAAGACGTATCAGCTCACACCAGTCAGAATAACCGTCAGTAAAAAACTACAAAGAATAAATGCTGAAGGTGCTGTGGAGAAATGCAAACCCTCAACTTTAAGTGGGATGTAACCTGGAAAGAGCCACTCATGAGAACAGAATGGAGGTGCCTTTAAAAGGTAAACATTGAGCTACCTTATGATCCAGAGGCTTATTCCCGGACCTATAACCTAAGAAGACAGAATTGGAAAGAAAGAGGCAGGCAAATCTGCATTGCACAGTATTACAATAGCCAAGATACGGGAGTCACCAAAAAGTCCACCGACAGATGGGTGGACAAAGAAGAACTGCTACATGTACAGATGGATTATGAGCTAGCGATAAAATGAAACAATGCCATTTGCAGCACCAAAGATGAGTCTAGAAGTAATCACGCAACTTGGAGTAAGTGACAAAGCGAAAGACATATATGCTACCATATCAGTTACAGGTGTTACCTACGAATTGATACCAACAAAGATATATCCACGCAGAAAGGCAATCACAGATTCAGTACAAAAACGTATGGTTCACCAAATGGAAAGGTGTGAGGATTGGACACATTACTATACTGGGGTTAACAGACATATAAAAACACATGTGAAATACATAATCACCAAAGACGTACGCAATACCAAGAGAAGACTACTCAACATTGTGTCCTAACCTACATGGGAAAAGGATCCGAAGCAGAATAGATATATGTATATGTATGAAAGAACCACAACTTGCACACCTAGAACAAACAAAACATTGTAATCAAATTTGCTGTGATGAAAAACTAAAAATTAAAAATACGAACAAGAAGTAATGAGACATAAATTTAAAGGCTTTCTCCTGGCACATTCCATTGTAATTTACAACCTAGAACACGACTTCCATTAAGGCTCTGTTGCCCTGGTGACCAGATTTGGTAAAGGAGAAATGCTGCCGCCTTTTGCCGTTTCCCGCAAGAGCGGCTTTTAACCCACAGCTAATGGTCACTTAACATTCACAAGGACTCAGGGCTGTAAAGACACCTGCCCTCAAAACTGTGCTGAGGTAGGGAATGGATTAAAAAATTCAAAACAGGCAAATGTTTCAAGAAGACTGTATGAAGAGGTAAGTTTTACTCACTGTCTTTTTCAAAAAAGGAAAATGGATAAAAGCTCAACCTCAGGAAGTATTAGACTCATGCAATCTAATCTACAAAACGGTTTCAACTCACACCAGTCGACTGACCATCAGCAAAAAGTCTACAGACAATAAATGCTGAAGGGGTTTTACAGAACTGTGTACCCTCTAGCTGCTGGTGAGATGTGAAGTGGTTAAGAGCCAATAATGAGAACAGAAAGGAGCTGCGTTTGAAAGTAAAAATTGAGGTATCATTCAATCCAGCAGGTGCACCACTGGGCCTCTCACCTGAGAAGACCAGAATCGAGAAGACCCGGGCTGCAAAAGCTTCACTGCAGCCTTATTCACTATAGACAAGACAGTGAAGCAACCAAAATGTCCATCCACAGGTGAATGGATAAAGAAGAAGTGGTCCATGTACACAATGGAATATTAGCCATGGAAAACAGTGAAACACTGCTCTTTGAGGCGCCACAGATGAGCCTGGAGATAATCACAAAACATGAGGTCAGTCGGAAAGCAAAAGACCTATATTCTATGATATCACTTATAGGCGTTATCTAATAACTGACACAAATGAACATATTTCCACAGAGAAAGGCACTCACAGACTTAGAAAAAAAACTATGTTTATCTAAAAGGGAAGGTGGGGGGATTGGATAAATGAAGATTAGCGTTACCATATGGATACAAATACATATTATATACATATATCAAAAAGACCCACCATATAGCAAGGGAGGTCTACGGAACACTCTGTAATAATTGACATGGGAAGAGGATCTCGAAATATATAGATATATATAATGTGTAAATGAACCAGAGTGTGTACACCTTGGACAGACAACATTCTAAACATTACCCCAATTTTAAAAATTAAAACAACAAACAAGAATTAATCAAACATAAACTTATGGGGGGTTTTCCTGGCACATTCCATTCAAATTTACAAGCTAGGAAAACCACTTCCAGAACGGCTCTGCTGCCCTAGTAACCAGATTTGATAATGGAGAAGTGCTCCTGCCTTGTGGCCGTTTAGTACAACAGCAGCTTACACCCAGTGCTAATGGTTACTAAATATTCACACACATTGCAGGCCTGTAAATGACACCTGCCTTCAAAAAAATATCCTGGGGACGAAAATACACCAGAATATTAAAAAGAGGGCAATCTTTCAACAAGATAATTTCAAGAGGTATATTGAACTCACACTTTTTTCTAATACCAGAATAGAAAAACGCCTGGAAAAATGATAAATTTTAGGAATTTTTAAAGACATGCAAACCCAATTTACAAAAACCTATCAGCTCACTCCAGGCAGAATGTCCATCAGCAAAAATGCTGCAAACAATACATGCTGAAGGGATTGTGGAGAAATGTGTACCCTCAGCTGTAAGGGGGACGTGGGAAGAGCCACTAATGAAAACACAATGGAGGTGCTTTGAAAAGGTAAACATTGAGCTACCAGTGAATCAAGCATACCATCTGCTGGGCTTATCACCTGAGAAAATGAGATTCAAAAAGTCACAGGCTGGCAAACCTGTACGCCAGCAATGTTTACCATAGTCAACACTTGGAAGCAACAAAAATGTCCATCAACAGAGGAATGCACCAAGAAGAAGTGGTCCTTGTATACAATGGAATATTACTCCAGTATAAAATATAAATTAACTTTAAAAAACAAACAAATGTAAGGAGACATCAGCATTTGTGGGTTTATCCGAGCACATTCCACTCTAATTTATAACCGAAGAACACCACTGGCGGGTAGGTCTGTTTCCCAAGTACCAGCGTGGGGAACATAGAAAGGCTGCCACCCTCTGGCCGTTACCTGCAAAAGCAGCTTTAAACCCTGGGCTAATGGTCACTTCATATGAACAAGTACTGCTGGGCTATAAATGAAACCTGCTCTCAAAATGTCTTGAAGAAGGTAATGGTTAAAATATTTCAAAATGTGACACATACTTTAAGAAAACACTTTGAAGAGCCAAGCCATAATCACAGCTGGAAAAATGAAAAGGACATGCCTTAAAGTTCAATTTCAACGGATTATGAGACACATGCAAATTCAACCACAAAGAGGTATCAGCTCACACCAGTCAGAATAACCATCAGCAAAAAACCACATAGAATAAATGCTAAAGGTGCTGTGGAGAAATGCAAACCCTCAACTTTAAGTGGGACGTAATCTGGAAAGAGCCACTAAAGAGAACAGAATGGAGGTGCCTTTAAAAGGTTAACGCTGAGCTACCATATGATCCAGTACACCTATACCTGGACCTATAACCTAAGAAGACAGAATTGGAAAGACACAGGCAGGCAAATCTGCATTGCATAGTATTACAGTAGCCAAGATATGGAAGTAAACAAAAAGTCCACCGACAGATGGGTGGACAAAGAAGAACTGCTACATGTACAGATGGAATATGAGCTAGCGAAAAAATGAAACAATGCCATTTGAAGCACCATAGATGAGTCTAGAAGTAATTACGCATCTTGGAGTAAGTGACAAAGCGAAAGACACATATCCTACCATATCACATACAGGTGTTACCTCAAAGTTGATACAAAGGAAGATATTTCCACAGAGAAAGGCAATCACAGATTCACTACTAAAACTTATGGCTCACCAAATGGAAAGGTGTGAGGATTGGATACATCACCATATTGAGGTTAACAGAGATATACAAACACACGTGTAATATATAATCACCAAAGACCTACAGAATACCAAGAGAAGACTACTCAACATTGTGTCATCACCTACATGGGAAAAGATTCCGAAGAAGAATAGATATATGTATATGTGTGAAAGAACCACATCTTGCACACCTAGAAGAAACAAACCATTGTAATCAAATTTGCTGTGATAAAAAATAAAAATTATGTTAAAAATACGAACAAGAAGTAATGACACATAAACTTCAAGGGCTTTTTCCTGGCACATTCCATTCTAATTTACAACCTAGCACACCACTTCCAATAAGGCTCTGTTGCCCTAGTAATCAGATTTGGTAAAGGAGAAATGCTGCCGCCTGTGGCCGTTTCCCGCAAGAACAGCTTTAAACCCACAGCTAATGGTCACTTAAAATTCACAAGGACTCAGGGCTGTAAAGGACACCTGCCATCAAAAATTGTGCTTGGGTAAGGATTGGACAAAAAAATTAAAAACAGGCAAATGTTTCAAGAAGATAGTATGAAGAGGGAAGTATTCCTCACTCTCTTTAAAAAAAAAACAGGAAAATGGATAAAAGCTCAACCTAAGGAATTATTAGACTCAGGCAATCTATTCAACCAAAAGGTTTCAACTCACACCTGTCGACTGACCGTCAGCAAAAAGTCTACAAACAATAAATGCTGATGGGGTTGTAGAGAACTGTGTAACCTCTAGGTGCTGGTGAGATGTAAAGTGGTTAACAGCCAATAATGAGAACAGAAAGGAACTGCGTTTAAAAGTAAAAATTGAGGTACCATTCAATCCAGCAGGCACACCACTGGGCCTCTCACCTGAGAAGACCAGAATCGAAAAGACACACGCTGCAAAAGCTGCACTGCAGCCTTATTCAAAAGAGCCAAGATGGGAAGCAACCAAAATGTCCATCAACGGGTGAATGGATAAAGAAGAAGGGGTCCATGTACACAATGAAATATTAGCCAAGGAAAACAATGAAACACTGCTCTTTGAGGCACCAGAGATGAGCCTGGAGATAATCACAAAACATGAGGTAAGTCGGAAAGCAAAAGACCTCTATCCTATGATATTCCTTATAGGCGTTACCTAATAACTGACACAAATGAACATATTTCCACAGAGAAAGACACTCACAGACTTAGAAAACCAACTGTGCTCATCTAAAAGGAAAGGTGGGGGGAATGGATAAATGAGAGAAGTGTTACTCTACATATCCAAATACATATTATATACATATTTCAAAGAGACCGACCATATAGCAAGGGAGGTCTACAGAACACTCTGTAATATTTTACATGGGAAGAGGATCTGTAGAAAAGACATATATAACGTACAAATGAAGCAGATTGTGTACCCCTAGGACAAACAATATTCTAATCTTTACCCCGATTAAAACAATTAACAAAAACAAGAAGTAATGAGACATAAACTTATGGGGGTTTCTCCTGGCACATGCCGTATTAATTTACAACCTAGGAACACGACTTCCAGAAAGGCTCTGCTGCCCTAGCACCCAGATTTGGGAAAGGAGTAATGCTGCCTTCCAGTGGTCATTTCCCACAACAGCAGCTTTAAACCCACTGCTAAAGCTCACTAAATATTCACCAACTTGCAATTCTGTAAATGACACCTGCCCTCCAAATAAATCCTGGGACCAAAAATGGATCAACAATTTCAAAAAGGGCAACCTTCCAAGAAGCCAATTTCAAGAGGTATATTGTGCTCACCGTTTTTTTCTTTTAAGAGAAAAGAAAAAGGTGTGGAAAAATGATGTATTTTAGGAATTTGGAAAGACATGCAAACCCAAATTACAAAAACCTATCAGCTCACAGCAGTCAGAATGGCCATCAGCAAAAATGCTTCAAAAAATAAATGCTGAAGGGACTGTGGAGGCATGCGTACACTCGGCTCTAAGGGGGACGTGGTAAGAGCCACTAATGAAAACACAATGGAAGTGCCTTGAAAAGGTAAACATTGAGCTACCCGTCAATCAGTCATACCCACTGCTGGGCCTATCTCCTGAGAAAATGAGAATCAAAACGTCACAGGCTGGCAATCCTGCCCTCCAGCCATATTTAGCATAGCCAACATTTGGAAGCAATGAAAGTGTCCATCAACAGAGGAATGCACCAAGAAGAACTGTTCCATTTACACAATGTAATATTACTCCAATAATAAATATAAGTTAAATTTAAAAGTCAAACATAAGTAAGGTGACATCAGCATTTGTGGGTTTATTCAGTCATATTCCAGTCTAATTTATAACCGAGGAACAACAATGGCCGGAAGGTCTGTTTCCCTAGTACCAGAGTGGGGAATGTTGAAAGACTGCCGCCCTCTGGCCGTTACCTGCAAACGCAGGTTTAAGCCTGTGTTAATGGTCACCACAAAATGTCTTGAGGGAGGTAATGGCCAAATAATTTTAAAATAGGACACATACTTTAAGAAAACACTTTGAAGAACTAAGCTGTACTCACAGCCTGAAAAATGAAAAGGACCTGCCTTAAAGCTCAGTTTTAACGGATTATGAGACACATGCAAATTCAACCACAAAGACGTATCAGCTCACACCAGTCAGAATAACCGTCAGTAAAAAACTACAAAGAATAAATGCTGAAGGTGCTGTGGAGAAATGCAAACCCTCAACTTTAAGTGGGATGTAACCTGGAAAGAGCCACTCATGAGAACAGAATGGAGGTGCCTTTAAAAGGTAAACATTGAGCTACCTTATGATCCAGAGGCTTATTCCCGGACCTATAACCTAAGAAGACAGAATTGGAAAGAAAGAGGCAGGCAAATCTGCATTGCACAGTATTACAATAGCCAAGATACGGGAGTCACCAAAAAGTCCACCGACAGATGGGTGGACAAAGAAGAACTGCTACATGTACAAATGGATTATGAGCTAGCGATAAAATGAAACAATGCCATTTGCAGCACCAAAGATGAGTCTAGAAGTAATCACGCAACTTGGAGTAAGTGACAAAGCGAAAGACATATATGCTACCATATCAGTTACAGGTGTTACCTACGAATTGATACCAACAAAGATATATCCACGCAGAAAGGCAATCACAGATTCAGTACAAAAACGTATGGTTCACCAAATGGAAAGGTGTGAGGATTGGACACATTACTATACTGGGGTTAACAGACATATAAAAACACATGTGAAATACATAATCACCAAAGACGTACGCAATACCAAGAGAAGACTACTCAACATTGTGTCCTAACCTACATGGGAAAAGGATCCGAAGCAGAATAGATATATGTATATGTATGAAAGAACCACAACTTGCACACCTAGAACAAACAAAACATTGTAATCAAATTTGCTGTGATGAAAAACTAAAAATTAAAAATACGAACAAGAAGTAATGAGACATAAATTTAAAGGCTTTCTCCTGGCACATTCCATTGTAATTTACAACCTAGAACACGACTTCCATTAAGGCTCTGTTGCCCTGGTGACCAGATTTGGTAAAGGAGAAATGCTGCCGCCTTTTGCCGTCTCAAGCAAGAGCGGCTTTTAACCCACAGCTAATGGTCACTTAACATTCACAAGGACTCAGGGCTGTAAAGACACCTGCCCTCAAAACTGTGCTGAGGTAGGGAATGGATTAAAAAATTCAAAACAGGCAAATGTTTCAAGAAGACTGTATGAAGAGGTAAGTTTTACTCACTGTCTTTTTCAAAAAAGGAAAATGGATAAAAGCTCAACCTCAGGAAGTATTAGACTCATGCAATCTAATCTACAAAACGGTTTCAACTCACACCAGTCGACTGACCATCAGCAAAAAGTCTACAGACAATAAATGCTGAAGGGGTTTTACAGAACTGTGTACCCTCTAGCTGCTGGTGAGATGTGAAGTGGTTAAGAGCCAATAATGAGAACAGAAAGGAGCTGCGTTTGAAAGTAAAAATTGAGGTATCATTCAATCCAGCAGGTGCACCACTGGGCCTCTCACCTGAGAAGACCAGAATCGAGAAGACCCGGGCTGCAAAAGCTTCACTGCAGCCTTATTCACTATAGACAAGACAGTGAAGCAACCAAAATGTCCATCCACAGGTGAATGGATAAAGAAGAAGTGGTCCATGTACACAATGGAATATTAGCCATGGAAAACAGTGAAACACTGCTCTTTGAGGCGCCACAGATGAGCCTGGAGATAATCACAAAACATGAGGTCAGTCGGAAAGCAAAAGACCTATATTCTATGATATCACTTATAGGCGTTATCTAATAACTGACACAAATGAACATATTTCCACAGAGAAAGGCACTCACAGACTTAGAAAAAAAACTATGCTTATCTAAAAGGGAAGGTGGGGGGATTGGATAAATGAAGATTAGCGTTACCATATGGATACAAATACATATTATATACATATATCAAAAAGACCCACCATATAGCAAGGGAGGTCTACGGAACACTCTGTAATAATTGACATGGGAAGAGGATCTCGAAATATATAGATATATATAATGTGTAAATGAACCAGAGTGTGTACACCTTGGACAGACAACATTCTAAACATTACCCCAATTTTAAAAATTAAAACAACAAACAAGAATTAATCAAACATAAACTTATGGGGGGTTTTCCTGGCACATTCCATTCAAATTTACAAGCTAGGAAAACCCTTCCAGAACGGCTCTGCTGCCCTAGTAACCAGATTTGATAATGGAGAAGTGCTCCTGCCTTGTGGCCGTTTAGTACAACAGCAGCTTACACCCAGTGCTAATGGTTACTAAATATTCACACACATTGCAGGCCTGTAAATGACACCTGCCTTCAAAAAAATATCCTGGGGACGAAAATACACCAGAATATTAAAAAGAGGGCAATCTTTCAACAAGATAATTTCAAGAGGTATATTGAACTCACACTTTTTTCTAATACCAGAATAGAAAAACGCCTGGAAAAATGATAAATTTTAGGAATTTTTAAAGACATGCAAACCCAATTTACAAAAACCTATCAGCTCACTCCAGGCAGAATGTCCATCAGCAAAAATGCTGCAAACAATACATGCTGAAGGGATTGTGGAGAAATGTGTACCCTCAGCTGTAAGGGGGACGTGGGAAGAGCCACTAATGAAAACACAATGGAGGTGCTTTGAAAAGGTAAACATTGAGCTACCAGTGAATCAAGCATACCATCTGCTGGGCTTATCACGTGAGAAAATGAGATTCAAAAAGTCACAGGCTGGCAAACCTGTACGCCAGCAATGTTTACCATAGTCAACACTTGGAAGCAACAAAAATGTCCATCAACAGAGGAATGCACCAAGAAGAAGTGGTCCTTGTATACAATGGAATATTACTCCAGTATAAAATATAAATTAACTTTAAAAAACAAACAAATGTAAGGAGACATCAGCATTTGTGGGTTTATCCGAGCACATTCCACTCTAATTTACAACCGAAGAACACCACTGGCGGGTAGGTCTGTTTCCCAAGTACCAGCGTGGGGAACATAGAAAGGCTGCCACCCTCTGGCCGTTACCTGCAAAAGCAACTTTAAAGCCTGGGCTAATGGTCACTTCATATGAACAAGTACTGCTGGGCTATAAATGAAACCTGCTCTCAAAATGTCTTGAAGAAGGTAATGGTTAAAATATTTCAAAATGTGACACATACTTTAAGAAAACACTTTGAAGAGCTAAGCCATAATCACAGCTGGAAAAATGAAAAGGACATGCCTTAAAGTTCAATTTCAACGGATTATGAGACACATGCAAATTCAACCACAAAGAGGTATCAGCTCACACCAGTCAGAATAACCATCAGCAAAAAACCACATAGAATAAATGCTAAAGGTGCTGTGGAGAAATGCATACCCTCAACTTTAAGTGGGACGTAATCTGGAAAGAGCCACTAAAGAGAACAGAATGGAGGTGCCTTTAAAAGGTTAACGCTGAGCTACCATATGATCCAGTACACCTATACCTGGACCTATAACCTAAGAAGACAGAATTGGAAAGACACAGGCAGGCAAATCTGCATTGCATAGTATTACAGTAGCCAAGATATGGAAGTAACCAAAAAGTCCACCGACAGATGGGTGGACAAAGAAGAACTGCTACATGTACAGATGGAATATGAGCTAGCGAAAAAATGAAACAATGCCATTTGAAGCACCATAGATGAGTCTAGAAGTAATTACGCATCTTGGAGTAAGTGACAAAGCGAAAGACACATATCCTATCATATCACATACAGGTGTTACCTCAAAGTTGATACAAAGGAAGATATTTCCACAGAGAAAGGCAATCACAGATCCACTACTAAAACTTATGGCTCACCAAATGGAAAGGTGTGAGGATTGGATACATCACCATATTGAGGTTAACAGAGATATACAAACACACGTGTAATATATAATCACCAAAGACCTACAGAATACCAAGAGAAGACTACTCAACATTGTGTCATCACCTACATGGGAAAAGATTCCGAAGAAGAATAGATATATGTATATGTGTGAAAGAACCACATCTTGCACACCTAGAAGAAACAAACCATTGTAATCAAATTTGCTGTGATAAAAAATAAAAATTATGTTAAAAATACGAACAAGAAGTAATGACACATAAGCTTCAAGGGCTTTTTCCTGGCACATTCCATTCTAATTTACAACCTAGCACACCACTTCCAATAAGGCTCTGTTGCCCTAGTAATCAGATTTGGTAAAGGAGAAATGCTGCCGCCTGTGGCCGTTTCCCGCAAGAACAGCTTTAAACCCACAGCTAATGGTCACTTAAAATTCACAAGGACTCAGGGCTGTAAAGGACACCTGCCGTCAAAAATTGTGCTTGGGTAAGGAATGGACAAAAAAATTCAAAAGAGGCAAATGTTTCAAGAAGATAGTATGAAGAGGTAAGTATTCCTCACTCTCTTTAAAAAAAAAAACAGGAAAATGGATAAAAGCTCAACCTAAGGAATTATTAGACTCAGGCAATCTATTCAACCAAAAGGTTTCAACTCACACCTGTCGACTGACCGTCAGCAAAAAGTCTACAAACAATAAATGCTGATGGGGTTGTAGAGAACTGTGTAACCTCTAGGTGCTGGTGAGATGTAAAGTGGTTAACAGCCAATAATGAGAACAGAAAGGAACTGCGTTTAAAAGTAAAAATTGAGGTACCATTCAATCCAGCAGGCACACCACTGGGCCTCTCACCTGAGAAGACCAGAATCGAAAAGACACACGCTGCAAAAGCTGCACTGCAGCCTTATTCAAAAGAGCCAAGATGGGAAGCAACCAAAATGTCCATCAACGGGTGAATGGATAAAGAAGAAGGGGTCCATGTACACAATGAAATATTAGCCAAGGAAAACAATGAAACACTGCTCTTTGAGGCACCAGAGATGAGCCTGGAGATAATCACAAAACATGAGGTAAGTCGGAAAGCAAAAGACCTCTATCCTATGATATTCCTTATAGGCGTTACCTAATAACTGACACAAATGAACATATTTCCACAGAGAAAGACACTCACAGACTTAGAAAACCAACTGTGCTCATCTAAAAGGAAAGGTGGGGGAAATGGATAAATGAGAGAAGTGTTACTCTACATATCCAAATACATATTATATACATATTTCAAAGAGACCGACCATATAGCAAGGGAGGTCTACAGAACACTCTGTAATATTTTACATGGGAAGAGGATCTGTAGAAAAGACATATATAACGTACAAATGAAGCAGATTGTGTACCCCTAGGACAAACAATATTCTAATCTTTACCCCGATTAAAACAATTAACAAAAACAAGAAGTAATGAGACATAAACTTATGGGGGTTTCTCCTGGCACATGCCGTATTAATTTACAACCTAGGAACACGACTTCCAGAAAGGCTCTGCTGCCCTAGCACCCAGATTTGGGAAAGGAGTAATGCTGCCTTCCAGTGGTCATTTCCCACAACAGCAGCTTTAAACCCACTGCTAAAGCTCACTAAATATTCACCAACTTGCAATTCTGTAAATGACACCTGCCCTCCAAATAAATCCTGGGACCAAAAATGGATCAACAATTTCAAAAAGGGCAACCTTCCAAGAAGCCAATTTCAAGAGGTATATTGTGCTCACCGTTTTTTTCTTTTAAGAGAAAAGAAAAAGGTGTGGAAAAATGATGTATTTTAGGAATTTGGAAAGACATGCAAACCCAAATTACAAAAACCTATCAGCTCACAGCAGTCAGAATGGCCATCAGCAAAAATGCTTCAAAAAATAAATGCTGAAGGGACTGTGGAGGCATGCGTACACTCGGCTCTAAGGGGGACGTGGTAAGAGCCACTAATGAAAACACAATGGAAGTGCCTTGAAAAGGTAAACATTGAGCTACCCGTCAATCAGTCATACCCACTGCTGGGCCTATCTCCTGAGAAAATGAGAATCAAAACGTCACAGGCTGGCAATCCTGCCCTCCAGCCATATTTAGCATAGCCAACATTTGGAAGCAATGAAAGTGTCCATCAACAGAGGAATGCACCAAGAAGAACTGTTCCATTTACACAATGTAATATTACTCCAATAATAAATATAAGTTAAATTTAAAAGTCAAACATAAGTAAGGTGACATCAGCATTTGTGGGTTTATTCAGTCATATTCCAGTCTAATTTATAACCGAGGAACAACAATGGCCGGAAGGTCTGTTTCCCTAGTACCAGAGTGGGGAATGTTGAAAGACTGCCGCCCTCTGGCCGTTACCTGCAAACGCAGGTTTAAGCCTGTGTTAATGGTCACCACAAAATGTCTTGAGGGAGGTAATGGCCAAATAATTTTAAAATAGGACACATACTTTAAGAAAACACTTTGAAGAACTAAGCTGTACTCACAGCCTGAAAAATGAAAAGGACCTGCCTTAAAGCTCAGTTTTAACGGATTATGAGACACATGCAAATTCAACCACAAAGACGTATCAGCTCACACCAGTCAGAATAACCGTCAGTAAAAAACTACAAAGAATAAATGCTGAAGGTGCTGTGGAGAAATGCAAACCCTCAACTTTAAGTGGGATGTAACCTGGAAAGAGCCACTCATGAGAACAGAATGGAGGTGCCTTTAAAAGGTAAACATTGAGCTACCTTATGATCCAGAGGCTTATTCCCGGACCTATAACCTAAGAAGACAGAATTGGAAAGAAAGAGGCAGGCAAATCTGCATTGCACAGTATTACAATAGCCAAGATACGGGAGTCACCAAAAAGTCCACCGACAGATGGGTGGACAAAGAAGAACTGCTACATGTACAGATGGATTATGAGCTAGCGATAAAATGAAACAATGCCATTTGCAGCACCAAAGATGAGTCTAGAAGTAATCACGCAACTTGGAGTAAGTGACAAAGCGAAAGACATATATGCTACCATATCAGTTACAGGTGTTACCTACGAATTGATACCAACAAAGATATATCCACGCAGAAAGGCAATCACAGATTCAGTACAAAAACGTATGGTTCACCAAATGGAAAGGTGTGAGGATTGGACACATTACTATACTGGGGTTAACAGACATATAAAAACACATGTGAAATACATAATCACCAAAGACGTACGCAATACCAAGAGAAGACTACTCAACATTGTGTCCTAACCTACATGGGAAAAGGATCCGAAGCAGAATAGATATATGTATATGTATGAAAGAACCACAACTTGCACACCTAGAACAAACAAAACATTGTAATCAAATTTGCTGTGATGAAAAACTAAAAATTAAAAATACGAACAAGAAGTAATGAGACATAAATTTAAAGGCTTTCTCCTGGCACATTCCATTGTAATTTACAACCTAGAACACGACTTCCATTAAGGCTCTGTTGCCCTGGTGACCAGATTTGGTAAAGGAGAAATGCTGCCGCCTTTTGCCGTTTCCCGCAAGAGCGGCTTTTAACCCACAGCTAATGGTCACTTAACATTCACAAGGACTCAGGGCTGTAAAGACACCTGCCCTCAAAACTGTGCTGAGGTAGGGAATGGATTAAAAAATTCAAAACAGGCAAATGTTTCAAGAAGACTGTATGAAGAGGTAAGTTTTACTCACTGTCTTTTTCAAAAAAGGAAAATGGATAAAAGCTCAACCTCAGGAAGTATTAGACTCATGCAATCTAATCTACAAAACGGTTTCAACTCACACCAGTCGACTGACCATCAGCAAAAAGTCTACAGACAATAAATGCTGAAGGGGTTTTACAGAACTGTGTACCCTCTAGCTGCTGGTGAGATGTGAAGTGGTTAAGAGCCAATAATGAGAACAGAAAGGAGCTGCGTTTGAAAGTAAAAATTGAGGTATCATTCAATCCAGCAGGTGCACCACTGGGCCTCTCACCTGAGAAGACCAGAATCGAGAAGACCCGGGCTGCAAAAGCTTCACTGCAGCCTTATTCACTATAGACAAGACAGTGAAGCAACCAAAATGTCCATCCACAGGTGAATGGATAAAGAAGAAGTGGTCCATGTACACAATGGAATATTAGCCATGGAAAACAGTGAAACACTGCTCTTTGAGGCGCCACAGATGAGCCTGGAGATAATCACAAAACATGAGGTCAGTCGGAAAGCAAAAGACCTATATTCTATGATATCACTTATAGGCGTTATCTAATAACTGACACAAATGAACACATTTCCACAGAGAAAGGCACTCACAGACTTAGAAAAAAAACTATGCTTATCTAAAAGGGAAGGTGGGGGGATTGGATAAATGAAGATTAGCGTTACCATATGGATACAAACACATATTATATACATATATCAAAAAGACCCACCATATAGCAAGGGAGGTCTACGGAACACTCTGTAATAATTGACATGGGAAGAGGATCTCGAAATATATAGATATATATAATGTGTAAATGAACCAGAGTGTGTACACCTTGGACAGACAACATTCTAAACATTACCCCAATTTTAAAAATTAAAACAACAAACAAGAATTAATCAAACATAAACTTATGGGGGGTTTTCCTGGCACATTCCATTCAAATTTACAAGCTAGGAAAACCACTTCCAGAACGGCTCTGCTGCCCTAGTAACCAGATTTGATAATGGAGAAGTGCTCCTGCCTTGTGGCCGTTTAGTACAACAGCAGCTTACACCCAGTGCTAATGGTTACTAAATATTCACACACATTGCAGGCCTGTAAATGACACCTGCCTTCAAAAAAATATCCTGGGGACGAAAATCCACCAGAATATTAAAAAGAGGGCAATCTTTCAACAAGATAATTTCAAGAGGTATATTGAACTCACACGTTTTTCTAATACCAGAATAGAAAAACGCCTGGAAAAATGATAAATTTTAGGAATTTTTAAAGACATGCAAACCCAATTTACAAAAACCTATCAGCTCACTCCAGGCAGAATGTCCATCAGCAAAAATGCTGCAAACAATACATGCTGAAGGGATTGTGGAGAAATGTGTACCCTCAGCTGTAAGGGGGACGTGGGAAGAGCCACTAATGAAAACACAATGGAGGTGCTTTGAAAAGGTAAACATTGAGCTACCAGTGAATCAAGCATACCATCTGCTGGGCTTATCACCTGAGAAAATGAGATTCAAAAAGTCACAGGCTGGCAAACCTGTACGCCAGCAATATTTACCATAGTCAACACTTGGAAGCAACAAAAATGTCCATCAACAGAGGAATGCACCAAGAAGAAGTGGTCCTTGTATACAATGGAATATTACTCCAGTAAAAAAATATAAATTAACTTTAAGAAACAAACAAATGTAAGGAGACATCAGCATTTGTGGGTTTATCCGAGCACATTCCACTCTAATTTATAACCGAAGAACACCACTGGCGGGTAGGTCTGTTTCCCAAGTACCAGCGTGGGGAACATAGAAAGGCTGCCACCCTCTGGCCGTTACCTGCAAAAGCAGCTTTAAAGCCTGGGCTAATGGTCACTTCATATGAACAAGTACTGCTGGGCTATAAATGAAACCTGCTCTCAAAATGTCTTGAAGAAGGTAATGGTTAAAATATTTCAAAATGTGACACATACTTTAAGAAAACACTTTGAAGAGCTAAGCCATAATCACAGCTGGAAAAATGAAAAGGACATGCCTTAAAGTTCAATTTCAACGGATTATGAGACACATGCAAATTCAACCACGAAGAGGTATCAGCTCACACCAGTCAGAATAACCATCAGCAAAAAACCACATAGAATAAATGCTAAAGGTGCTGTGGAGAAATGCATACCCTCAACTTTAAGTGGGACGTAATCTGGAAAGAGCCACTAAAGAGAACAGAATGGAGGTGCCTTTAAAAGGTTAACGCTGAGCTACCATATGATCCAGTACACCTATACCTGGACCTATAACCTAAGAAGACAGAACTGGAAAGACACAGGCAGGCAAATCTGCATTGCATAGTATTACAGTAGCCAAGATATGGAAGTAACCAAAAAGTCCACCGACAGATGGGTGGACAAAGAAGAACTGCTACATGTACAGATGGAATATGAGCTAGTGAAAAAATGAAACAATGCCATTTGAAGCACCATAGATGAGTCTAGAAGTAATCACGCAACTTGGAGTAAGTGACAAAGCGAAAGACACATATCCTATCATATCACATACAGGTGTTACCTAAAAATTGATACAAACGAAGATATTTCCACAGAGAAAGGCAATCACAGATTCAGTACAAAAACGTATGGTTCACCAAATGGAAAGGTGTGAGGATTGGATACATCACCATATTGAGGTTAACAGAGATATACAAACACACGTGAAATATATAATCACCAAAGACCTACAGAGTACCAAGAGAAGACTACTGAACATTGTGTCATCACCTACATGGGAAAAGATTCCGAAGAAGAATAGATATATGTATATGTGTGAAAGAACCACATCTTGCACACCTAGAAGAAACAAACCATTGTAATCAAATTTGCTGTGATAAAAAATAAAAATTATGTTAAAAATACACACAAGAAGTAATGACACATAAACTTCAAGGGCTTTTTCCTGGCACATTCCATTCTAATGTACAACCTAGCACACCACTTCCAATAAGGCTCTGTTGCCCTAGTAATCAGATTTGGTAAAGGAGAAATGCTGCCGCCTTGTGGCCGTTTCCCGCAAGAACAGCTTTAAACCCACAGCTAATGGTCACTTAAAATTCACAAGGACTCAGGGCTGTAAAGGACACCTGCCGTCAAAAATTGTGCTTGGGTAAGGAATGGACAAAAAAATTCAAAAGAGGCAAATGTTTCAAGAAGATAGTATGAAGAGGTAGGTATTCCTCACTCTCTTTAAAAAAAAAAAAACAGGAAAATGGATAAAAGCTCAACCTAATGAATTATTAGACTCAGGCAATCTATTCAACCAAAAGGTTTCAACTCACACCTGTCGACTGACCGTCAGCAAAAAGTCTACAAACAATAAATGCTGATGGGGTTGTAGAGAACTGTGTAACCTCTAGGTGCTGGTGAGATGTAAAGTGGTTAACAGCCAATAATGAGAACAGAAAGGAACTGCGTTTAAAAGTAAAAATTGAGGTACCATTCAATCCAGCAGGCACACCACTGGGCCTCTCACCTGAGAAGACCAGAATCGAAAAGACACACGCTGCAAAAGCTGCACTGCAGCCTTATTCAAAAGAGCCAAGATGGGAAGCAACCAAAATGTCCATCAACGGGTGAATGGATAAAGAAGAAGGGGTCCATGTACACAATGAAATATTAGCCAAGGAAAACAATGAAACACTGCTCTTTGAGGCACCAGAGATGAGCCTGGAGATAATCACAAAACATGAGGTAAGTCGGAAAGCAAAAGACCTCTATCCTATGATATTCCTTATAGGCGTTACCTAATAACTGACACAAATGAACATATTTCCACAGAGAAAGACACTCACAGACTTAGAAAACCAACTGTGCTCATCTAAAAGGAAAGGTGGGGGGAATGGATAAATGAGAGAAGTGTTACTCTACATATCCAAATACATATTATATACATATTTCAAAGAGACCGACCATATAGCAAGGGAGGTCTACAGAACACTCTGTAATATTTTACATGGGAAGAGGATCTGTAGAAAAGACATATATAACGTACAAATGAAGCAGATTGTGTACCCCTAGGACAAACAATATTCTAATCTTTACCCCGATTAAAACAATTAACAAAAACAAGAAGTAATGAGACATAAACTTATGGGGGTTTCTCCTGGCACATGCCGTATTAATTTACAACCTAGGAACACGACTTCCAGAAAGGCTCTGCTGCCCTAGCACCCAGATTTGGGAAAGGAGTAATGCTGCCTTCCAGTGGTCATTTCCCACAACAGCAGCTTTAAACCCACTGCTAAAGCTCACTAAATATTCACCAACTTGCAATTCTGTAAATGACACCTGCCCTCCAAATAAATCCTGGGACCAAAAATGGATCAACAATTTCAAAAAGGGCAACCTTCCAAGAAGCCAATTTCAAGAGGTATATTGTGCTCACCGTTTTTTTCTTTTAAGAGAAAAGAAAAAGGTGTGGAAAAATGATGTATTTTAGGAATTTTGAAAGACATGCAAACCCAAATTACAAAAACCTATCAGCTCACAGCAGTCAGAATGGCCATCAGCAAAAATGCTTCAAAAAATAAATGCTGAAGTGACTGTCGAGGCATGCGTACACTCGGCTCTAAGGGGGACGTGGTAAGAGCCACTAATGAAAACACAATGGAAGTGCCTTGAAAAGGTCAACATTGAGCTACCCGTCAATCAGTCATACCCACTGCTGGGCCTATCTCCTGAGAAAATGAGAATCAAAACGTCACAGTCTGGAAATCCTGCCCTCCAGCCATATTTAGCATAGCCAACATTTGGAAGCAATGAAAATCTCCATCAACAGAGGAATGCACCAAGAAGAACTGTTCCATTTACACAATGTAATATTACTCCAATAACAAATATAAGTTAAATTTAAAAGACAAACATAAGTAAGGAGACATCAGCATTTGTGGGTTTATTCAGGCACATTCCACTCTAATTTATAACCGAGGAACAACAAGGGCCGGAAGGTCTGTTTCCCTAGTACCAGAGTGGGGAACGTTGAAAGACTGCCGCCCTCTGGCCGTTACCTGCAAAGGCAGGTTTAAGCCTGTGTTAATGGTCACCACAAAATGTCTTGAGGGAGGTAATGGCCAAATAATTTTAAAATAGGACACATACTTTAAGAAAACACTTTGAAGAACTAAGCTGTACTCACAGCCTGAAAAATGAAAAGGACCTGCCTTAAAGCTCAGTTTTAACGGATTGTGAGACACATGCAAATTCAACCACAAAGACGTATCAGCTCACACCAGTCAGAATAACCGTCAGTAAAAAACTACAAAGAATAAATGCTGAAGGTGCTGTGGAGAAATGCAAACCCTCAACTTTAAGTGGGATGTAACCTGGAAAGAGACACTCATGAGAACAGAATGGAGGTGCCTTTAAAAGGTAAACATTGAGCTACCTTATGATCCAGAGGCTTATTCCCGGACCTATAACCTAGGAAGACAGAATTGGAAAGAAAGAGGCAGGCAAATCTGCATTGCACAGTATTACAATAGCCAAGATACGGGAGTCACCAAAAAGTCCACCGACAGATGGGTGGACAAAGAAGAACTGCTACATGTACAGATGGATTATGAGCTAGCGATAAAATGAAACAATGCCATTTGCAGCACCATAGATGAGTCTAGAAGTAATCACGCAACTTGGAGTAAGTGACAAAGCAAAAGACACATATGCTACCATATCAGTTACAGGTGTTACCTACGAATTGATACCAACAAAGATATATCCACGCAGAAAGGCAATCACAGATTCAGTACAAAAACGTATGGTTCACCAAATGGAAAGGTGTGAGGATTGGACACATTACTATACTGGGGTTAACAGACATACAAAAACACATGTGAAATATATAATCACCAAAGACGTACGCAATACCAAGAGAAGACTACTCAACATTGTGTCCTAACCTACATGGGAAAAGGATCCGAAGAAGAATAGATATATGTATATGTATGAAAGAACCACAACTTGCACACCTAGAACAAACAAAACATTGTAATCAAATTTGCTGTGATGAAAAACTAAAAATTAAATTAAAAATACGAACAAGAAGTAATGAGACATAAATTTAATGGCTTTCTCCTGGCACATTCCATTGTAATTTACAACCTAGAACACGACTTCCATTAAGGCTCTGTTGCCCTGGTGACCAGATTTGGTAAAGGAGAAATGCTGCCGCTTTTTGCCGTTTCCCGCAAGAGCGGCTTTTAACCCACAGCTAATGGTCACTTAACATTCACAAGGACTCAGGGCTGTAGAGACACCTGCCCTCAAAACTGTGCTGAGGTAGGGAATGGATTAAAAAATTCAAAACAGGCAAATGTTTCAAGAAGACTGTATGAAGAGGTAAGTTTTACTCACTGTCTTTTCCAAAAAAGGAAAATGGATAAAAGCTCAACCTCAGGAAGTATTAGACTGATGCAATCTAACCTACAAAAAGGTTTCAACTCACACCAGTCGACTGACCATCAGCAAAAAGTCTACAAACAATAAATGCTGAAGGGGTTTTACAGAACTGTGTACCCTCTAGCTGCTGGTGAGATGTAAAGTGGTTAAGAGCCAATAATGAGAACAGAAAGGAGCTGCGATTGAAAGTAAAAATTGAGGTATCATTCAATCCAGCAGGTGCACCACTGGGCCTCTCACCTGAGAAGACCAGAATCGAGAAGACCCGGGCTGCAAAAGCTTCACTGCAGCCTTATTCACTATAGACAAGACAGTGAAGCAACCAAAATGTCCATCCACAGGTGAATGGATAAAGAAGAAGTGGTCCATGTACACAATGGAATATTAGCCATGGAAAACAGTGAAACACTGCTCTTTGAGGCGCCACAGGTGAGCCTGGAGATAATCACAAAACATGAGGTCAGTCGGAAAGCAAAAGACCTATATTCTATGATATCACTTATAGGCGTTATCTAATAACTGACACAAATGAACATATTTCCACAGAGAAAGGCACTCACAGACTTAGAAAAAAAAACTATGCTTATCTAAAAGGGAAGGTGGGAGGATTGGATAAATGAAGATTAGCGTTACCATACCGATACAAATACATATTATATACATATATCAAAAAGACCCACCATATAGCAAGGGAGGTCTACGGAACACTCTGTAATAATTGACATGGGAAGAGGATCTCGAAATATATAGATATATATAATGTGTAAGTGAACCAGAGTGTGTACACCTTGGACAGACAACATTCTAAACATTACCCCAATTTAAAAAATTAAAACAACAAACAAGAATTAATCAAACATAAACTTATGGGGGGTTTTCCTGGCACATTCCATTCAAATTTACAAGCTAGGAAAACCACTTCCAGAACGGCTCTGCTGCCCTAGTAACCAGATTTGATAATGGAGAAGTGCTCCTGCCTTGTGGCCGTTTAGTACAACAGCAGCTTACTCCCAGTGCTAATGGTTACTAAATATTCACACACATTGCAGGCCTGTAAATGACACCTGCCTTCAAAAAAATGTCCTGGGGACGAAAATCCACCAGAATATTAAAAAGAGGGCAATCTTTCAACAAGATAATTTCAAGAGGTATATTGAACTCACACTTTTTTCTAATACCAGAATAGAAAAACGCCTGGAAAAATGATAAATTTTAGGAATTTTTAAAGACATGCAAACCCAATTTACAAAAACCTATCAGCTCACTCCAGGCAGAATGTCCATCAGCAAAAATGCTGCAAACAATACATGCTGAAGGGATTGTGGAGAAATGTGTACCCTCAGCTGTAAGGGGGACGTGGGAAGAGCCACTAATGAAAACACAATGGAGGTGCTTTGAAAAGGTAAACATTGAGCTACCAGTGAATCAAGCATACCATCTGCTGGGCTTATCACCTGAGAAAATGAGATTCAAAAAGTCACAGGCTGGCAAACCTGTACGCCAGCAATATTTACCATAGTCAACACTTGGAAGCAACAAAAATGTCCATCAACAGAGGAATGCACCAAGAAGAAGTGGTCCTTGTATACAATGGAATATTACTCCAGTAAAAAAATATAAATTAACTTTAAGAAACAAACAAATGTAAGGAGACATCAGCATTTGTGGGTTTATCCGAGCACATTCCACTCTAATTTATAACCGAAGAACACCACTGGCGGGTAGGTCTGTTTCCCAAGTACCAGCGTGGGGAACATAGAAAGGCTGCCACCCTCTGGCCATTACCTGCAAAAGCAGCTTTAAAGCCTGGGCTAATGGTCACTTCATATGAACAAGTACTGCTGGGCTATAAATGAAACCTGCTCTCAAAATGTCTTGAAGAAGGTAATGGTTAAAATATTTCAAAATGTGACACATACTTTAAGAAAACACTTTGAAGAGCTAAGCCATAATCACAGCTGGAAAAATGAAAAGGACATGCCTTAAAGTTCAATTTCAACGGATTATGAGACACATGCAAATTCAACCACGAAGAGGTATCAGCTCACACCAGTCAGAATAACCATCAGCAAAAAACCACATAGAATAAATGCTAAAGGTGCTGTGGAGAAATGCATACCCTCAACTTTAAGTGGGACGTAATCTGGAAAGAGCCACTAAAGAGAACAGAATGGAGGTGCCTTTAAAAGGTTAACGCTGAGCTACCATATGATCCAGTACACCTATACCTGGACCTATAACCTAAGAAGACAGAATTGGAAAGACACAGGCAGGCAAATCTGCATTCCATAGTATTACAGTAGCCAAGATATGGAAGTAACCAAAAAGTCCACCGACAGATGGGTGGACAAAGAAGAACTGCTACATGTACAGATGGAATATGAGCTAGCGAAAAAATGAAACAATGCCATTTGAAGCACCATAGATGAGTCTAGAAGTAATCACGCAACTTGGAGTAAGTGACAAAGCGAAAGACACATATCCTATCATATCACATACAGGTGTTACCTAAAAATTGATACAAACGAAGATATTTCCACAGAGAAAGGCAATCACAGATTCAGTACAAAAACGTATGGTTCACCAAATGGAAAGGTGTGAGGATTGGATACATCACCATATTGAGGTTAACAGAGATATACAAACACACGTGAAATATATAATCACCAAAGACCTACAGAGTACCAAGAGAAGACTACTGAACATTGTGTCATCACCTACATGGGAAAAGATTCCGAAGAAGAATAGATATATGTATATGTGTGAAAGAACCACATCTTGCACACCTAGAAGAAACAAACCATTGTAATCAAATTTGCTGTGATAAAAAATAAAAATTATGTTAAAAATACGCACAAGAAGTAATGACACATAAACTTCAAGGGCTTTTTCCTGGCACATTCCATTCTAATTTACAACCTAGCACACCACTTCCAATAAGGCTCTGTTGCCCTAGTAATCAGATTTGGTAAAGGAGAAATGCTGCCGCCTTGTGGCCGTTTCCCGCAAGAACAGCTTTAAACCCACAGCTAATGGTCACTTAAAATTCACAAGGACTCAGGGCTGTAAAGGACACCTGCCGTCAAAACTTGTGCTCGGGTAAGGAATGGACAAAAAAATTCAAAAGAGGCAAATGTTTCAAGAAGGTAGTATGAAGAGGTAAGTATTCCTCACTCTCTTTAAAAAAAAAAACAGGAAAATGGATAAAAGCTCAACCTAAGGAATTATTAGACTCAGGCAATCTATTCAACCAAAAGGTTTCAACTCACACCTGTCGACTGACCGTCAGCAAAAAGTCTACAAACAATAAATGCTGATGGGGTTGTAGAGAACTGTGTAACCTCTAGGTGCTGGTGAGATGTAAAGTGGTTAACAGCCAATAATGAGAACAGAAAGGAACTGCGTTTAAAAGTAAAAATTGAGGTACCATTCAATCCAGCAGGCACACCACTGGGCCTCTCACCTGAGAAAACCAGAATCGAAAAGACACACGCTGCAAAAGCTGCACTGCAGCCTTATTCAAAAGAGCCAAGATGGGAAGCAACCAAAATGTCCATCAACGGGTGAATGGATAAAGAAGAAGGGGTCCATGTACACAATGAAATATTAGCCAAGGAAAACAATGAAACACTGCTCTTTGAGGCACCAGAGATGAGCCTGGAGATAATCACAAAACATGAGGTAAGTCGGAAAGCAAAAGACCTCTATCCTATGATATTCCTTATAGGCGTTACCTAATAACTGACACAAATGAACATATTTCCACAGAGAAAGACACTCACAGACTTAGAAAACCAACTATGCTCATCTAAAAGGAAAGGTGGGGGGAATGGATAAATGAGATAAGTGTTACTCTACATATCCAAATACATATTATATACATATTTCAAAGAGACCGACCATATAGCAAGGGAGGTCTACAGAACACTGTAATATTTTACATGGGAAGAGGATCTGTAGAAAAGACATATATAATGTACAAATGAAGCAGATTGTGTACCCCTAGGACAAACAATATTCTAATCTTTACCGCGATTAAAACAATTAACAAAAACAAGAAGTAATGAGACATAAACTTATGGGGGTTTCTCCTGGCACATGCCATATTAATTTACAACCTAGGAACACGACTTCCAGAAAGGCTCTGCTGCCCTAGTACCCAGATTTGGGAATGGAGTAATGCTGCCTTCTTGTGGTCATTTCCCACAACAGCAGCTTTAAACCCACTGCTAAAGGTCACTAAACATTCAGCAACTTGCAGTTCTGTAAATGACACCTGCCCTCCAAATAAATCCTGGGATCAAAAATGGATCAACAATTTCAAAAGAGGGCAACCTTCCAAGAAGACAATTTCAAGAGGTATATTGTACTCACAGTTTTTTTCTTTTAAGAGAAAAGAAAAAGGTGTGGAAAAATGATGTATTTTAGGAATTTTGAAAGACATGCAAACCCAAATTACAAAAACCTATCAGCTCACAGCAGTCAGAATGGCCATCAGCAAAAATGGTTCAAAAAATAAATGCTGAGGGGACTGTGGAGGCATGCGTACACTCGGCTCTAAGGGGGACGTGGTAAGAGCGACTAATGAAAACACAATGGAAGTGCCTTGAAAAGGTAAACATTGAGCTACCCGTCAATCAGTCATACCCACTGCTGGGCCTATCTCCTGAGAAAATGAGAATCAAAACGTCACAGTCTGGAAATCCTGCCCTCCAGCCATATTTAGCATAGCCAACATTTGGAAGCAATGAAAATCTCCATCAACAGAGGAATGCACCAAGAAGAACTGTTCCATTTACACAATGTAATATTACTCCAATAACAAATATAAGTTAAATTTAAAAGACAAACATAAGTAAGGAGACATCAGCATTTGTGGGTTTATTCAGGCACATTCCACTCTAATTTATAACCGAGGAACAACAAGGGCCGGAAGGTCTGTTTCCCTAGTACCAGAGTGGGGAACATTGAAAGACTGCCGCCCTCTGGCCGTTACCTGCAAAGGCAGGTTTAAGCCTGTGTTAATGGTCACCACAAAATGTCTTGAGGGAGGTAATGGCCAAATAATTTTAAAATAGGACACATACTTTAAGAAAACACTTTGAAGAACTAAGCTGTACTCACAGCCTGAAAAATGAAAAGGACCTGCCTTAAAGCTCAGTTTTAACGGATTGTGAGACACATGCAAATTCAACCACAAAGACGTATCAGCTCACACCAGTCAGAATAACCGTCAGTAAAAAACTACAAAGAATAAATGCTGAAGGTGCTGTGGAGAAATGCAAACCCTCAACTTTAAGTGGGATGTAACCTGGAAAGAGACACTCATGAGAACAGAATGGAGGTGCCTTTAAAAGGTAAACATTGAGCTACCTTATGATCCAGAGGCTTATTCCCGGACCTATAACCTAAGAAGACAGAATTGGAAAGAAAGAGGCAGGCAAATCTGCATTGCACAGTATTACAATAGCCAAGATACGGGAGTCACCAAAAAGTCCACCGACAGATGGGTGGACAAAGAAGAACTGCTACATGTACAGATGGATTATGAGCTAGCGATAAAATGAAACAATGCCATTTGCAGCACCATAGATGAGTCTAGAAGTAATCACGCAACTTGGAGTAAGTGACAAAGCAAAAGACACATATGCTACCATATCAGTTACAGGTGTTACCTACGAATTGATACCAACAAAGATATATCCACGCAGAAAGGCAATCACAGATTCAGTACAAAAACGTATGGTTCACCAAATGGAAAGGTGTGAGGATTGGACACATTACTATACTGGGGTTAACAGACATACAAAAACACATGTGAAATATATAATCACCAAAGACGTACGCAATACCAAGAGAAGACTACTCAACATTGTGTCCTAACCTACATGGGAAAAGGATCCGAAGAAGAATAGATATATGTATATGTATGAAAGAACCACAACTTGCACACCTAGAACAAACAAAACATTGTAATCAAATTTGCTGTGATGAAAAACTAAAAATTAAATTAAAAATACGAACAAGAAGTAATGAGACATAAATTTAATGGCTTTCTCCTGGCACATTCCATTGTAATTTACAACCTAGAACACGACTTCCATTAAGGCTCTGTTGCCCTGGTGACCAGATTTGGTAAAGGAGAAATGCTGCCGCCTTTTGCCGTTTCCCGCAAGAGCGGCTTTTAACCCACAGCTAATGGTCACTTAACATTCACAAGGACTCAGGGCTGTAGAGACACCTGCCCTCAAAACTGTGCTGAGGTAGGGAATGGATTAAAAAATTCAAAACAGGCAAATGTTTCAAGAAGACTGTATGAAGAGGTAAGTTTTACTCACTGTCTTTTCCAAAAAAGGAAAATGGATAAAAGCTCAACCTCAGGAAGTATTAGACTGATGCAATCTAACCTACAAAAAGGTTTCAACTCACACCAGTCGACTGACCATCAGCAAAAAGTCTACAAACAATAAATGCTGAAGGGGTTTTACAGAACTGTGTACCCTCTAGCTGCTGGTGAGATGTAAAGTGGTTAAGAGCCAATAATGAGAACAGAAAGGAGCTGCGATTGAAAGTAAAAATTGAGGTATCATTCAATCCAGCAGGTGCACCACTGGGCCTCTCACCTGAGAAGACCAGAATCGAGAAGACCCGGGCTGCAAAAGCTTCACTGCAGCCTTATTCACTATAGACAAGACAGTGAAGCAACCAAAATGTCCATCCACAGGTGAATGGATAAAGAAGAAGTGGTCCATGTACACAATGGAATATTAGCCATGGAAAACAGTGAAACACTGCTCTTTGAGGCGCCACAGATGAGCCTGGAGATAATCACAAAACATGAGGTCAGTCGGAAAGCAAAAGACCTATATTCTATGATATCACTTATAGGCGTTATCTAATAACTGACACAAATGAACATATTTCCACAGAGAAAGGCACTCACAGACTTAGAAAAAAAAACTATGCTTATCTAAAAGGGAAGGTGGGAGGATTGGATAAATGAAGATTAGCGTTACCATACCGATACAAATACATATTATATACATATATCAAAAAGACCCACCATATAGCAAGGGAGGTCTACGGAACACTCTGTAATAATTGACATGGGAAGAGGATCTCGAAATATATAGATATATATAATGTGTAAGTGAACCAGAGTGTGTACACCTTGGACAGACAACATTCTAAACATTACCCCAATTTAAAAAATTAAAACAACAAACAAGAATTAATCAAACATAAACTTATGGGGGGTTTTCCTGGCACATTCCATTCAAATTTACAAGCTAGGAAAACCACTTCCAGAACGGCTCTGCTGCCCTAGTAACCAGATTTGATAATGGAGAAGTGCTCCTGCCTTGTGGCCGTTTAGTACAACAGCAGCTTACTCCCAGTGCTAATGGTTACTAAATATTCACACACATTGCAGGCCTGTAAATGACACCTGCCTTCAAAAAAATGTCCTGGGGACGAAAATCCACCAGAATATTAAAAAGAGGGCAATCTTTCAACAAGATAATTTCAAGAGGTATATTGAACTCACACTTTTTTCTAATACCAGAATAGAAAAACGCCTGGAAAAATGATAAATTTTAGGAATTTTTAAAGACATGCAAACCCAATTTACAAAAACCTATCAGCTCACTCCAGGCAGAATGTCCATCAGCAAAAATGCTGCAAACAATACATGCTGAAGGGATTGTGGAGAAATGTGTACCCTCAGCTGTAAGGGGGACGTGGGAAGAGCCACTAATGAAAACACAATGGAGGTGCTTTGAAAAGGTAAACATTGAGCTACCAGTGAATCAAGCATACCATCTGCTGGGCTTATCACCTGAGAAAATGAGATTCAAAAAGTCACACGCTGGCAAACCTGTACGCCAGCAATATTTACCATAGTCAACACTTGGAAGCAACAAAAATGTCCATCAACAGAGGAATGCACCAAGAAGAAGTGGTCCTTGTATACAATGGAATATTACTCCAGTAAAAAAATATAAATTAACTTTAAGAAACAAACAAATGTAAGGAGACATCAGCATTTGTGGGTTTATCCGAGCACATTCCACTCTAATTTATAACCGAAGAACACCACTGGCGGGTAGGTCTGTTTCCCAAGTACCAGCGTGGGGAACATAGAAAGGCTGCCACCCTCTGGCCGTTACCTGCAAAAGCAGCTTTAAAGCCTGGGCTAATGGTCACTTCATATGAACAAGTACTGCTGGGCTATAAATGAAACCTGCTCTCAAAATGTCTTGAAGAAGGTAATGGTTAAAATATTTCAAAATGTGACACATACTTTAAGAAAACACTTTGAAGAGCTAAGCCATAATCACAGCTGGAAAAATGAAAAGGACATGCCTTAAAGTTCAATTTCAACGGATTATGAGACACATGCAAATTCAACCACGAAGAGGTATCAGCTCACACCAGTCAGAATAACCATCAGCAAAAAACCACATAGAATAAATGCTAAAGGTGCTGTGGAGAAATGCATACCCTCAACTTTAAGTGGGACGTAATCTGGAAAGAGCCACTAAAGAGAACAGAATGGAGGTGCCTTTAAAAGGTTAACGCTGAGCTACCATATGATCCAGTACACCTATACCTGGACCTATAACCTAAGAAGACAGAATTGGAAAGACACAGGCAGGCAAATCTGCATTGCATAGTATTACAGTAGCCAAGATATGGAAGTAACCAAAAAGTCCACCGACAGATGGGTGGACAAAGAAGAACTGCTACATGTACAGATGGAATATGAGCTAGCGAAAAAATGAAACAATGCCATTTGAAGCACCATAGATGAGTCTAGAAGTAATCACGCAACTTGGAGTAAGTGACAAAGCGAAAGACACATATCCTATCATATCACATACAGGTGTTACCTAAAAATTGATACAAACGAAGATATTTCCACAGAGAAAGGCAATCACAGATTCAGTACAAAAACGTATGGTTCACCAAATGGAAAGGTGTGAGGATTGGATACATCACCATATTGAGGTTAACAGAGATATACAAACACACGTGAAATATATAATCACCAAAGACCTACAGAGTACCAAGAGAAGACTACTGAACATTGTGTCATCACCTACATGGGAAAAGATTCCGAAGAAGAATAGATATATGTATATGTGTGAAAGAACCACATCTTGCACACCTAGAAGAAACAAACCATTGTAATCAAATTTGCTGTGATAAAAAATAAAAATTATGTTAAAAATACGCACAAGAAGTAATGACACATAAACTTCAAGGGCTTTTTCCTGGCACATTCCATTCTAATTTACAACCTAGCACACCACTTCCAATAAGGCTCTGTTGCCCTAGTAATCAGATTTGGTAAAGGAGAAATGCTGCCGCCTTGTGGCCGTTTCCCGCAAGAACAGCTTTAAACCCACAGCTAATGGTCACTTAAAATTCACAAGGACTCAGGGCTGTAAAGGACACCTGCCGTCAAAACTTGTGCTCGGGTAAGGAATGGACAAAAAAATTCAAAAGAGGCAAATGTTTCAAGAAGGTAGTATGAAGAGGTAAGTATTCCTCACTCTCTTTAAAAAAAAAAACAGGAAAATGGATAAAAGCTCAACCTAAGGAATTATTAGACTCAGGCAATCTATTCAACCAAAAGGTTTCAACTCACACCTGTCGACTGACCGTCAGCAAAAAGTCTACAAACAATAAATGCTGATGGGGTTGTAGAGAACTGTGTAACCTCTAGGTGCTGGTGAGATGTAAAGTGGTTAACAGCCAATAATGAGAACAGAAAGGAACTGCGTTTAAAAGTAAAAATTGAGGTACCATTCAATCCAGCAGGCACACCACTGGGCCTCTCACCTGAGAAGACCAGAATCGAAAAGACACACGCTGCAAAAGCTGCACTGCAGCCTTATTCAAAAGAGCCAAGATGGGAAGCAACCAAAATGTCCATTAACGGGTGAATGGATAAAGAAGAAGGGGTCCATGTACACAATGAAATATTAGCCAAGGAAAACAATGAAACACTGCTCTTTGAGGCACCAGAGATGAGCCTGGAGATAATCACAAAACATGAGGTAAGTCGGAAAGCAAAAGACCTCTATCCTATGATATTCCTTATAGGCGTTACCTAATAACTGACACAAATGAACATATTTCCACAGAGAAAGACACTCACAGACTTAGAAAACCAACTATGCTCATCTAAAAGGAAAGGTGGGGGGAATGGATAAATGAGATAAGTGTTACTCTACATATCCAAATACATATTATATACATATTTCAAAGAGACCGACCATATAGCAAGGGAGGTCTACAGAACACTGTAATATTTTACATGGGAAGAGGATCTGTAGAAAAGACATATATAATGTACAAATGAAGCAGATTGTGTACCCCTAGGACAAACAATATTCTAATCTTTACCGCGATTAAAACAATTAACAAAAACAAGAAGTAATGAGACATAAACTTATGGGGATTTCTCCTGGCACATGCCATATTAATTTACAACCTAGGAACACGACTTCCAGAAAGGCTCTGCTGCCCTAGTACCCAGATTTGGGAATGGAGTAATGCTGCCTTCTTGTGGTCATTTCCCACAACAGCAGCTTTAAACCCACTGCTAAAGGTCACTAAACATTCAGCAACTTGCAGTTCTGTAAATGACACCTGCCCTCCAAATAAATCCTGGGATCAAAAATGGATCAACAATTTCAAAAGAGGGCAACCTTCCAAGAAGACAATTTCAAGAGGTATATTGTACTCACAGTTTTTTTCTTTTAAGAGAAAAGAAAAAGGTGTGGAAAAATGATGTATTTTAGGAATTTTGAAAGACATGCAAACCCAAATTACAAAAACCTATCAGCTCACAGCAGTCAGAATGGCCATCAGCAAAAATGGTTCAAAAAATAAATGCTGAGGGGACTGTGGAGGCATGCGTACACTCGGCTCTAAGGGGGACGTGGTAAGAGCGACTAATGAAAACACAATGGAAGTGCCTTGAAAAGGTAAACATTGAGCTACCCGTCAATCAGTCATACCCACTGCTGGGCCTATCTCCTGAGAAAATGAGAATCAAAACGTCACAGTCTGGAAATCCTGCCCTCCAGCCATATTTAGCATAGCCAACATTTGGAAGCAATGAAAATCTCCATCAACAGAGGAATGCACCAAGAAGAACTGTTCCATTTACACAATGTAATATTACTCCAATAACAAATATAAGTTAAATTTAAAAGACAAACATAAGTAAGGAGACATCAGCATTTGTGGGTTTATTCAGGCACATTCCACTCTAATTTATAACCGAGGAACAACAAGGGCCGGAAGGTCTGTTTCCCTAGTACCAGAGTGGGGAACATTGAAAGACTGCCGCCCTCTGGCCGTTACCTGCAAAGGCAGGTTTAAGCCTGTGTTAATGGTCACCACAAAATGTCTTGAGGGAGGTAATGGCCAAATAATTTTAAAATAGGACACATACTTTAAGAAAACACTTTGAAGAACTAAGCTGTACTCACAGCCTGAAAAATGAAAAGGACCTGCCTTAAAGCTCAGTTTTAACGGATTGTGAGACACATGCAAATTCAACCACAAAGACGTATCAGCTCACACCAGTCAGAATAACCGTCAGTAAAAAACTACAAAGAATAAATGCTGAAGGTGCTGTGGAGAAATGCAAACCCTCAACTTTAAGTGGGATGTAACCTGGAAAGAGACACTCATGAGAACAGAATGGAGGTGCCTTTAAAAGGTAAACATTGAGCTACCTTATGATCCAGAGGCTTATTCCCGGACCTATAACCTAAGAAGACAGAATTGGAAAGAAAGAGGCAGGCAAATCTGCATTGCACAGTATTACAATAGCCAAGATACGGGAGTCACCAAAAAGTCCACCGACAGATGGGTGGACAAAGAAGAACTGCTACATGTACAGATGGATTATGAGCTAGCGATAAAATGAAACAATGCCATTTGCAGCACCATAGATGAGTCTAGAAGTAATCACGCAACTTGGAGTAAGTGACAAAGCAAAAGACACATATGCTACCATATCAGTTACAGGTGTTACCTACGAATTGATACCAACAAAGATATATCCACGCAGAAAGGCAATCACAGATTCAGTACAAAAACGTATGGTTCACCAAATGGAAAGGTGTGAGGATTGGACACATTACTATACTGGGGTTAACAGACATACAAAAACACATGTGAAATATATAATCACCAAAGACGTACGCAATACCAAGAGAAGACTACTCAACATTGTGTCCTAACCTACATGGGAAAAGGATCCGAAGAAGAATAGATATATGTATATGTATGAAAGAACCACAACTTGCACACCTAGAACAAACAAAACATTGTAATCAAATTTGCTGTGATGAAAAACTAAAAATTAAATTAAAAATACGAACAAGAAGTAATGAGACATAAATTTAATGGCTTTCTCCTGGCACATTCCATTGTAATTTACAACCTAGAACACGACTTCCATTAAGGCTCTGTTGCCCTGGTGACCAGATTTGGTAAAGGAGAAATGCTGCCGCCTTTTGCCGTTTCCCGCAAGAGCGGCTTTTAACCCACAGCTAATGGTCACTTAACATTCACAAGGACTCAGGGCTGTAGAGACACCTGCCCTCAAAACTGTGCTGAGGTAGGGAATGGATTAAAAAATTCAAAACAGGCAAATGTTTCAAGAAGACTGTATGAAGAGGTAAGTTTTACTCACTGTCTTTTCCAAAAAAGGAAAATGGATAAAAGCTCAACCTCAGGAAGTATTAGACTGATGCAATCTAACCTACAAAAAGGTTTCAACTCACACCAGTCGACTGACCATCAGCAAAAAGTCTACAAACAATAAATGCTGAAGGGGTTTTACAGAACTGTGTACCCTCTAGCTGCTGGTGAGATGTAAAGTGGTTAAGAGCCAATAATGAGAACAGAAAGGAGCTGCGATTGAAAGTAAAAATTGAGGTATCATTCAATCCAGCAGGTGCACCACTGGGCCTCTCACCTGAGAAGACCAGAATCGAGAAGACCCGGGCTGCAAAAGCTTCACTGCAGCCTTATTCACTATAGACAAGACAGTGAAGCAACCAAAATGTCCATCCACAGGTGAATGGATAAAGAAGAAGTGGTCCATGTACACAATGGAATATTAGCCATGGAAAACAGTGAAACACTGCTCTTTGAGGCACCACAGATGAGCCTGGAGATAATCACAAAACATGAGGTCAGTCGGAAAGCAAAAGACCTATATTCTATGATATCACTTATAGGCGTTATCTAATAACTGACACAAATGAACATATTTCCACAGAGAAAGGCACTCACAGACTTAGAAAAAAAAACTATGCTTATCTAAAAGGGAAGGTGGGAGGATTGGATAAATGAAGATTAGCGTTACCATACCGATACAAATACATATTATATACATATATCAAAAAGACCCACCATATAGCAAGGGAGGTCTACGGAACACTCTGTAATAATTGACATGGGAAGAGGATCTCGAAATATATAGATATATATAATGTGTAAGTGAACCAGAGTGTGTACACCTTGGACAGACAACATTCTAAACATTACCCCAATTTAAAAAATTAAAACAACAAACAAGAATTAATCAAACATAAACTTATGGGGGGTTTTCCTGGCACATTCCATTCAAATTTACAAGCTAGGAAAACCACTTCCAGAACGGCTCTGCTGCCCTAGTAACCAGATTTGATAATGGAGAAGTGCTCCTGCCTTGTGGCCGTTTAGTACAACAGCAGCTTACTCCCAGTGCTAATGGTTACTAAATATTCACACACATTGCAGGCCTGTAAATGACACCTGCCTTCAAAAAAATGTCCTGGGGACGAAAATCCACCAGAATATTAAAAAGAGGGCAATCTTTCAACAAGATAATTTCAAGAGGTATATTGAACTCACACTTTTTTCTAATACCAGAATAGAAAAACGCCTGGAAAAATGATAAATTTTAGGAATTTTTAAAGACATGCAAACCCAATTTACAAAAACCTATCAGCTCACTCCAGGCAGAATGTCCATCAGCAAAAATGCTGCAAACAATACATGCTGAAGGGATTGTGGAGAAATGTGTACCCTCAGCTGTAAGGGGGACGTGGGAAGAGCCACTAATGAAAACACAATGGAGGTGCTTTGAAAAGGTAAACATTGAGCTACCAGTGAATCAAGCATACCATCTGCTGGGCTTATCACCTGAGAAAATGAGATTCAAAAAGTCACAGGCTGGCAAACCTGTACGCCAGCAATATTTACCATAGTCAACACTTGGAAGCAACAAAAATGTCCATCAACAGAGGAATGCACCAAGAAGAAGTGGTCCTTGTATACAATGGAATATTACTCCAGTAAAAAAATATAAATTAACTTTAAGAAACAAACAAATGTAAGGAGACATCAGCATTTGTGGGTTTATCCGAGCACATTCCACTCTAATTTATAACCGAAGAACACCACTGGCGGGTAGGTCTGTTTCCCAAGTACCAGCGTGGGGAACATAGAAAGGCTGCCACCCTCTGGCCGTTACCTGCAAAAGCAGCTTTAAAGCCTGGGCTAATGGTCACTTCATATGAACAAGTACTGCTGGGCTATAAATGAAACCTGCTCTCAAAATGTCTTGAAGAAGGTAATGGTTAAAATATTTCAAAATGTGACACATACTTTAAGAAAACACTTTGAAGAGCTAAGCCATAATCACAGCTGGAAAAATGAAAAGGACATGCCTTAAAGTTCAATTTGAACGGATTATGAGACACATGCAAATTCAACCACGAAGAGGTATCAGCTCACACCAGTCAGAATAACCATCAGCAAAAAACCACATAGAATAAATGCTAAAGGTGCTGTGGAGAAATGCATACCCTCAACTTTAAGTGGGACGTAATCTGGAAAGAGCCACTAAAGAGAACAGAATGGAGGTGCCTTTAAAAGGTTAACGCTGAGCTACCATATGATCCAGTACACCTATACCTGGACCTATAACCTAAGAAGACAGAATTGGAAAGACACAGGCAGGCAAATCTGCATTGCATAGTATTACAGTAGCCAAGATATGGAAGTAACCAAAAAGTCCACCGACAGATGGGTGGACAAAGAAGAACTGCTACATGTACAGATGGAATATGAGCTAGCGAAAAAATGAAACAATGCCATTTGAAGCACCATAGATGAGTCTAGAAGTAATCACGCAACTTGGAGTAAGTGACAAAGCGAAAGACACATATCCTATCATATCACATACAGGTGTTACCTAAAAATTGATACAAACGAAGATATTTCCACAGAGAAAGGCAATCACAGATTCAGTACAAAAACGTATGGTTCACCAAATGGAAAGGTGTGAGGATTGGATACATCACCATATTGAGGTTAACAGAGATATACAAACACACGTGAAATATATAATCACCAAAGACCTACAGAGTACCAAGAGAAGACTACTGAACATTGTGTCATCACCTACATGGGAAAAGATTCCGAAGAAGAATAGATATATGTATATGTGTGAAAGAACCACATCTTGCACACCTAGAAGAAACAAACCATTGTAATCAAATTTGCTGTGATAAAAAATAAAAATTATGTTAAAAATACGCACAAGAAGTAATGACACATAAACTTCAAGGGCTTTTTCCTGGCACATTCCATTCTAATTTACAACCTAGCACACCACTTCCAATAAGGCTCTGTTGCCCTAGTAATCAGATTTGGTAAAGGAGAAATGCTGCCGCCTTGTGGCCGTTTCCCGCAAGAACAGCTTTAAACCCACAGCTAATGGTCACTTAAAATTCACAAGGACTCAGGGCTGTAAAGGACACCTGCCGTCAAAACTTGTGCTGGGGTAAGGAATGGACAAAAAAATTCAAAAGAGGCAAATGTTTCAAGAAGGTAGTATGAAGAGGTAAGTATTCCTCACTCTCTTTAAAAAAAAAACAGGAAAATGGATAAAAGCTCAACCTTAGGAATTATTAGACTCAGGCAATCTATTCAACCAAAAGGTTTCAACTCACACCTGTCGACTGACCGTCAGCAAAAAGTCTACAAACAATAAATGCTGATGGGGTTGTAGAGAACTGTGTAACCTCTAGGTGCTGGTGAGATGTAAAGTGGTTAACAGCCAATAATGAGAACAGAAAGGAACTGCGTTTAAAAGTAAAAATTGAGGTACCATTCAATCCAGCAGGCACACCACTGGGCCTCTCACCTGAGAAGACCAGAATCGAAAAGACACACGCTGCAAAAGCTGCACTGCAGCCTTATTCAAAAGAGCCAAGATGGGAAGCAACCAAAATGTCCATCAACGGGTGAATGGATAAAGAAGAAGGGGTCCATGTACACAATGAAATATTAGCCAAGGAAAACAATGAAACACTGCTCTTTGAGGCACCAGAGATGAGCCTGGAGATAATCACAAAACATGAGGTAAGTCGGAAAGCAAAAGACCTCTATCCTATGATATTCCTTATAGGCGTTACCTAATAACTGACACAAATGAACATATTTCCACAGAGAAAGACACTCACAGACTTAGAAAACCAACTGTGCTCATCTAAAAGGAAAGGTGGGGGGAATGGATAAATGAGAGAAGTGTTACTCTACATATCCAAATACATATTATATACATATTTCAAAGAGACCGACCATATAGCAAGGGAGGTCTACAGAACACTCTGTAATATTTTACATGGGAAGAGGATCTGTAGAAAAGACATATATAACGTACAAATGAAGCAGATTGTGTACCCCTAGGACAAACAATATTCTAATCTTTACCCCGATTAAAACAATTAACAAAAACAAGAAGTAATGAGACATAAACTTATGGGGGTTTCTCCTGGCACATGCCGTATTAATTTACAACCTAGGAACACGACTTCCAGAAAGGCTCTGCTGCCCTAGCACCCAGATTTGGGAAAGGAGTAATGCTGCCTTCCAGTGGTCATTTCCCACAACAGCAGCTTTAAACCCACTGCTAAAGCTCACTAAATATTCACCAACTTGCAATTCTGTAAATGACACCTGCCCTCCAAATAAATCCTGGGACCAAAAATGGATCAACAATTTCAAAAAGGGCAACCTTCCAAGAAGCCAATTTCAAGAGGTATATTGTGCTCACCGTTTTTTTCTTTTAAGAGAAAAGAAAAAGGTGTGGAAAAATGATGTATTTTAGGAATTTTGAAAGACATGCAAACCCAAATTACAAAAACCTATCAGCTCACAGCAGTCAGAATGGCCATCAGCAAAAATGCTTCAAAAAATAAATGCTGAAGTGACTGTCGAGGCATGCGTACACTCGGCTCTAAGGGGGACGTGGTAAGAGCCACTAATGAAAACACAATGGAAGTGCCTTGAAAAGGTCAACATTGAGCTACCCGTCAATCAGTCATACCCACTGCTGGGCCTATCTCCTGAGAAAATGAGAATCAAAACGTGACAGTCTGGAAATCCTGCCCTCCAGCCATATTTAGCATAGCCAACATTTGGAAGCAATGAAAATCTCCATCAACAGAGGAATGCACCAAGAAGAACTGTTCCATTTACACAATGTAATATTACTCCAATAACAAATATAAGTTAAATTTAAAAGACAAACATAAGTAAGGAGACATCAGCATTTGTGGGTTTATTCAGGCACATTCCACTCTAATTTATAACCGAGGAACAACAATGGCCGGAAGGTCTGTTTCCCTAGTACCAGAGTGGGGAACGTTGAAAGACTGCCGCCCTCTGGCCGTTACCTGCAAAGGCAGGTTTAAGCCTGTGTTAATGGTCACCACAAAATGTCTTGAGGGAGGTAATGGCCAAATAATTTTAAAATAGGACACATATTTTAAGAAAACACTTTGAAGAACTAAGCTGTACTCACAGCCTGAAAAATGAAAAGGACCTGCCTTAAAGCTCAGTTTTAACGGATTGTGAGACACATGCAAATTCAACCACAAAGACGTATCAGCTCACACCAGTCAGAATAACCGTCAGTAAAAAACTACAAAGAATAAATGCTGAAGGTGCTGTGGAGAAATGCAAACCCTCAACTTTAAGTGGGATGTAACCTGGAAAGAGACACTCATGAGAACAGAATGGAGGTGCCTTTAAAAGGTAAACATTGAGCTACCTTATGATCCAGAGGCTTATTCCCGGACCTATAACCTAGGAAGACAGAATTGGAAAGAAAGAGGCAGGCAAATCTGCATTGCACAGTATTACAATAGCCAAGATACGGGAGTCACCAAAAAGTCCACCGACAGATGGGTGGACAAAGAAGAACTGCTACATGTACAGATGGATTATGAGCTAGCGATAAAATGAAACAATGCCATTTGCAGCACCATAGATGAGTCTAGAAGTAATCACGCAACTTGGAGTAAGTGACAAAGCAAAAGACACATATGCTACCATATCAGTTACAGGTGTTACCTACGAATTGATACCAACAAAGATATATCCACGCAGAAAGGCAATCACAGATTCAGTACAAAAACGTATGGTTCACCAAATGGAAAGGTGTGAGGATTGGACACATTACTATACTGGGGTTAACAGACATACAAAAACACATGTGAAATATATAATCACCAAAGACGTACGCAATACCAAGAGAAGACTACTCAACATTGTGTCCTAACCTACATGGGAAAAGGATCCGAAGAAGAATAGATATATGTATATGTATGAAAGAACCACAACTTGCACACCTAGAACAAACAAAACATTGTAATCAAATTTGCTGTGATGAAAAACTAAAAATTAAATTAAAAATACGAACAAGAAGTAATGAGACATAAATTTAATGGCTTTCTCCTGGCACATTCCATTGTAATTTACAACCTAGAACACGACTTCCATTAAGGCTCTGTTGCCCTGGTGACCAGATTTGGTAAAGGAGAAATGCTGCCGCTTTTTGCCGTTTCCCGCAAGAGCGGCTTTTAACCCACAGCTAATGGTCACTTAACATTCACAAGGACTCAGGGCTGTAGAGACACCTGCCCTCAAAACTGTGCTGAGGTAGGGAATGGATTAAAAAATTCAAAACAGGCAAATGTTTCAAGAAGACTGTATGAAGAGGTAAGTTTTACTCACTGTCTTTTCCAAAAAAGGAAAATGGATAAAAGCTCAACCTCAGGAAGTATTAGACTGATGCAATCTAACCTACAAAAAGGTTTCAACTCACACCAGTCGACTGACCATCAGCAAAAAGTCTACAAACAATAAATGCTGAAGGGGTTTTACAGAACTGTGTACCCTCTAGCTGCTGGTGAGATGTAAAGTGGTTAAGAGCCAATAATGAGAACAGAAAGGAGCTGCGATTGAAAGTAAAAATTGAGGTATCATTCAATCCAGCAGGTGCACCACTGGGCCTCTCACCTGAGAAGACCAGAATCGAGAAGACCCGGGCTGCAAAAGCTTCACTGCAGCCTTATTCACTATAGACAAGACAGTGAAGCAACCAAAATGTCCATCCACAGGTGAATGGATAAAGAAGAAGTGGTCCATGTACACAATGGAATATTAGCCATGGAAAACAGTGAAACACTGCTCTTTGAGGCGCCACAGGTGAGCCTGGAGATAATCACAAAACATGAGGTCAGTCGGAAAGCAAAAGACCTATATTCTATGATATCACTTATAGGCGTTATCTAATAACTGACACAAATGAACATATTTCCACAGAGAAAGGCACTCACAGACTTAGAAAAAAAAACTATGCTTATCTAAAAGGGAAGGTGGGAGGATTGGATAAATGAAGATTAGCGTTACCATACCGATACAAATACATATTATATACATATATCAAAAAGACCCACCATATAGCAAGGGAGGTCTACGGAACACTCTGTAATAATTGACATGGGAAGAGGATCTCGAAATATATAGATATATATAATGTGTAAGTGAACCAGAGTGTGTACACCTTGGACAGACAACATTCTAAACATTACCCCAATTTAAAAAATTAAAACAACAAACAAGAATTAATCAAACATAAACTTATGGGGGGTTTTCCTGGCACATTCCATTCAAATTTACAAGCTAGGAAAACCACTTCCAGAACGGCTCTGCTGCCCTAGTAACCAGATTTGATAATGGAGAAGTGCTCCTGCCTTGTGGCCGTTTAGTACAACAGCAGCTTACTCCCAGTGCTAATGGTTACTAAATATTCACACACATTGCAGGCCTGTAAATGACACCTGCCTTCAAAAAAATGTCCTGGGGACGAAAATCCACCAGAATATTAAAAAGAGGGCAATCTTTCAACAAGATAATTTCAAGAGGTATATTGAACTCACACTTTTTTCTAATACCAGAATAGAAAAACGCCTGGAAAAATGATAAATTTTAGGAATTTTTAAAGACATGCAAACCCAATTTACAAAAACCTATCAGCTCACTCCAGGCAGAATGTCCATCAGCAAAAATGCTGCAAACAATACATGCTGAAGGGATTGTGGAGAAATGTGTACCCTCAGCTGTAAGGGGGACGTGGGAAGAGCCACTAATGAAAACACAATGGAGGTGCTTTGAAAAGGTAAACATTGAGCTACCAGTGAATCAAGCATACCATCTGCTGGGCTTATCACCTGAGAAAATGAGATTCAAAAAGTCACAGGCTGGCAAACCTGTACGCCAGCAATATTTACCATAGTCAACACTTGGAAGCAACAAAAATGTCCATCAACAGAGGAATGCACCAAGAAGAAGTGGTCCTTGTATACAATGGAATATTACTCCAGTAAAAAAATATAAATTAACTTTAAGAAACAAACAAATGTAAGGAGACATCAGCATTTGTGGGTTTATCCGAGCACATTCCACTCTAATTTATAACCGAAGAACACCACTGGCGGGTAGGTCTGTTTCCCAAGTACCAGCGTGGGGAACATAGAAAGGCTGCCACCCTCTGGCCGTTACCTGCAAAAGCAGCTTTAAAGCCTGGGCTAATGGTCACTTCATATGAACAAGTACTGCTGGGCTATAAATGAAACCTGCTCTCAAAATGTCTTGAAGAAGGTAATGGTTAAAATATTTCAAAATGTGACACATACTTTAAGAAAACACTTTGAAGAGCTAAGCCATAATCACAGCTGGAAAAATGAAAAGGACATGCCTTAAAGTTCAATTTCAACGGATTATGAGACACATGCAAATTCAACCACGAAGAGGTATCAGCTCACACCAGTCAGAATAACCATCAGCAAAAAACCACATAGAATAAATGCTAAAGGTGCTGTGGAGAAATGCATACCCTCAACTTTAAGTGGGACGTAATCTGGAAAGAGCCACTAAAGAGAACAGAATGGAGGTGCCTTTAAAAGGTTAACGCTGAGCTACCATATGATCCAGTACACCTATACCTGGACCTATAACCTAAGAAGACAGAATTGGAAAGACACAGGCAGGCAAATCTGCATTGCATAGTATTACAGTAGCCAAGATATGGAAGTAACCAAAAAGTCCACCGACAGATGGGTGGACAAAGAAGAACTGCTACATGTACAGATGGAATATGAGCTAGCGAAAAAATGAAACAATGCCATTTGAAGCACCATAGATGAGTCTAGAAGTAATCACGCAACTTGGAGTAAGTGACAAAGCGAAAGACACATATCCTATCATATCACATACAGGTGTTACCTAAAAATTGATACAAACGAAGATATTTCCACAGAGAAAGGCAATCACAGATTCAGTACAAAAACGTATGGTTCACCAAATGGAAAGGTGTGAGGATTGGATACATCACCATATTGAGGTTAACAGAGATATACAAACACACGTGAAATATATAATCACCAAAGACCTACAGAGTACCAAGAGAAGACTACTGAACATTGTGTCATCACCTACATGGGAAAAGATTCCGAAGAAGAATAGATATATGTATATGTGTGAAAGAACCACATCTTGCACACCTAGAAGAAACAAACCATTGTAATCAAATTTGCTGTGATAAAAAATAAAAATTATGTTAAAAATACGCACAAGAAGTAATGACACATAAACTTCAAGGGCTTTTTCCTGGCACATTCCATTCTAATTTACAACCTAGCACACCACTTCCAATAAGGCTCTGTTGCCCTAGTAATCAGATTTGGTAAAGGAGAAATGCTGCCGCCTTGTGGCCGTTTCCCGCAAGAACAGCTTTAAACCCACAGCTAATGGTCACTTAAAATTCACAAGGACTCAGGGCTGTAAAGGACACCTGCCGTCAAAACTTGTGCTCGGGTAAGGAATGGACAAAAAAATTCAAAAGAGGCAAATGTTTCAAGAAGGTAGTATGAAGAGGTAAGTATTCCTCACTCTCTTTAAAAAAAAAAACAGGAAAATGGATAAAAGCTCAACCTAAGGAATTATTAGACTCAGGCAATCTATTCAACCAAAAGGTTTCAACTCACACCTGTCGACTGACCGTCAGCAAAAAGTCTACAAACAATAAATGCTGATGGGGTTGTAGAGAACTGTGTAACCTCTAGGTGCTGGTGAGATGTAAAGTGGTTAACAGCCAATAATGAGAACAGAAAGGAACTGCGTTTAAAAGTAAAAATTGAGGTACCATTCAATCCAGCAGGCACACCACTGGGCCTCTCACCTGAGAAGACCAGAATCGAAAAGACACACGCTGCAAAAGCTGCACTGCAGCCTTATTCAAAAGAGCCAAGATGGGAAGCAACCAAAATGTCCATCAACGGGTGAATGGATAAAGAAGAAGGGGTCCATGTACACAATGAAATATTAGCCAAGGAAAACAATGAAACACTGCTCTTTGAGGCACCAGAGATGAGCCTGGAGATAATCACAAAACATGAGGTAAGTCGGAAAGCAAAAGACCTCTATCCTATGATATTCCTTATAGGCGTTACCTAATAACTGACACAAATGAACATATTTCCACAGAGAAAGACACTCACAGACTTAGAAAACCAACTATGCTCATCTAAAAGGAAAGGTGGGGGGAATGGATAAATGAGATAAGTGTTACTCTACATATCCAAATACATATTATATACATATTTCAAAGAGACCGACCATATAGCAAGGGAGGTCTACAGAACACTGTAATATTTTACATGGGAAGAGGATCTGTAGAAAAGACATATATAATGTACAAATGAAGCAGATTGTGTACCCCTAGGACAAACAATATTCTAATCTTTACCGCGATTAAAACAATTAACAAAAACAAGAAGTAATGAGACATAAACTTATGGGGGTTTCTCCTGGCACATGCCATATTAATTTACAACCTAGGAACACGACTTCCAGAAAGGCTCTGCTGCCCTAGTACCCAGATTTGGGAATGGAGTAATGCTGCCTTCTTGTGGTCATTTCCCACAACAGCAGCTTTAAACCCACTGCTAAAGGTCACTAAACATTCAGCAACTTGCAGTTCTGTAAATGACACCTGCCCTCCAAATAAATCCTGGGATCAAAAATGGATCAACAATTTCAAAAGAGGGCAACCTTCCAAGAAGACAATTTCAAGAGGTATATTGTACTCACAGTTTTTTTCTTTTAAGAGAAAAGAAAAAGGTGTGGAAAAATGATGTATTTTAGGAATTTTGAAAGACATGCAAACCCAAATTACAAAAACCTATCAGCTCACAGCAGTCAGAATGGCCATCAGCAAAAATGGTTCAAAAAATAAATGCTGAGGGGACTGTGGAGGCATGCGTACACTCGGCTCTAAGGGGGACGTGGTAAGAGCCACTAATGAAAACACAATGGAAGTGCCTTGAAAAGGTCAACATTGAGCTACCCGTCAATCAGTCATACCCACTGCTGGGCCTATCTCCTGAGAAAATGAGAATCAAAACGTCACAGTCTGGAAATCCTGCCCTCCAGCCATATTTAGCATAGCCAACATTTGGAAGCAATGAAAATCTCCATCAACAGAGGAATGCACCAAGAAGAACTGTTCCATTTACACAATGTAATATTACTCCAATAACAAATATAAGTTAAATTTAAAAGACAAACATAAGTAAGGAGACATCAGCATTTGTGGGTTTATTCAGGCACATTCCACTCTAATTTATAACCGAGGAACAACAAGGGCCGGAAGGTCTGTTTCCCTAGTACCAGAGTGGGGAACGTTGAAAGACTGCCGCCCTCTGGCCGTTACCTGCAAAGGCAGGTTTAAGCCTGTGTTAATGGTCACCACAAAATGTCTTGAGGGAGGTAATGGCCAAATAATTTTAAAATAGGACACATATTTTAAGAAAACACTTTGAAGAACTAAGCTGTACTCACAGCCTGAAAAATGAAAAGGACCTGCCTTAAAGCTCAGTTTTAACGGATTGTGAGACACATGCAAATTCAACCACAAAGACGTATCAGCTCACACCAGTCAGAATAACCGTCAGTAAAAAACTACAAAGAATAAATGCTGAAGGTGCTGTGGAGAAATGCAAACCCTCAACTTTAAGTGGGATGTAACCTGGAAAGAGACACTCATGAGAACAGAATGGAGGTGCCTTTAAAAGGTAAACATTGAGCTACCTTATGATCCAGAGGCTTATTCCCTGACCTATAACCTAGGAAGACAGAATTGGAAAGAAAGAGGCAGGCAAATCTGCATTGCACAGTATTACAATAGCCAAGATACGGGAGTCACCAAAAAGTCCACCGACAGATGGGTGGACAAAGAAGAACTGCTACATGTACAGATGGATTATGAGCTAGCGATAAAATGAAACAATGCCATTTGCAGCACCATAGATGAGTCTAGAAGTAATCATGCAACTTGGAGTAAGTGACAAAGCAAAAGACACATATGCTACCATATCAGTTACAGGTGTTACCTACGAATTGATACCAACAAAGATATATCCACGCAGAAAGGCAATCACAGATTCAGTACAAAAACGTATGGTTCACCAAATGGAAAGGTGTGAGGATTGGACACATTACTATACTGGGGTTAACAGACATACAAAAACACATGTGAAATATATAATCACCAAAGACGTACGCAATACCAAGAGAAGACTACTCAACATTGTGTCCTAACCTACATGGGAAAAGGATCCGAAGAAGAATAGATATATGTATATGTATGAAAGAACCACAACTTGCACACCTAGAACAAACAAAACATTGTAATCAAATTTGCTGTGATGAAAAACTAAAAATTAAATTAAAAATACGAACAAGAAGTAATGAGACATAAATTTAATGGCTTTCTCCTGGCACATTCCATTGTAATTTACAACCTAGAACACGACTTCCATTAAGGCTCTGTTGCCCTGGTGACCAGATTTGGTAAAGGAGAAATGCTGCCGCTTTTTGCCGTTTCCCGCAAGAGCGGCTTTTAACCCACAGCTAATGGTCACTTAACATTCACAAGGACTCAGGGCTGTAGAGACACCTGCCCTCAAAACTGTGCTGAGGTAGGGAATGGATTAAAAAATTCAAAACAGGCAAATGTTTCAAGAAGACTGTATGAAGAGGTAAGTTTTACTCACTGTCTTTTCCAAAAAAGGAAAATGGATAAAAGCTCAACCTCAGGAAGTATTAGACTGATGCAATCTAACCTACAAAAAGGTTTCAACTCACACCAGTCGACTGACCATCAGCAAAAAGTCTACAAACAATAAATGCTGAAGGGGTTTTACAGAACTGTGTACCCTCTAGCTGCTGGTGAGATGTAAAGTGGTTAAGAGCCAATAATGAGAACAGAAAGGAGCTGCGATTGAAAGTAAAAATTGAGGTATCATTCAATCCAGCAGGTGCACCACTGGGCCTCTCACCTGAGAAGACCAGAATCGAGAAGACCCGGGCTGCAAAAGCTTCACTGCAGCCTTATTCACTATAGACAAGACAGTGAAGCAACCAAAATGTCCATCCACAGGTGAATGGATAAAGAAGAAGTGGTCCATGTACACAATGGAATATTAGCCATGGAAAACAGTGAAACACTGCTCTTTGAGGCGCCACAGGTGAGCCTGGAGATAATCACAAAACATGAGGTCAGTCGGAAAGCAAAAGACCTATATTCTATGATATCACTTATAGGCGTTATCTAATAACTGACACAAATGAACATATTTCCACAGAGAAAGGCACTCACAGACTTAGAAAAAAAAACTATGCTTATCTAAAAGGGAAGGTGGGAGGATTGGATAAATGAAGATTAGCGTTACCATACCGATACAAATACATATTATATACATATATCAAAAAGACCCACCATATAGCAAGGGAGGTCTACGGAACACTCTGTAATAATTGACATGGGAAGAGGATCTCGAAATATATAGATATATATAATGTGTAAGTGAACCAGAGTGTGTACACCTTGGACAGACAACATTCTAAACATTACCCCAATTTAAAAAATTAAAACAACAAACAAGAATTAATCAAACATAAACTTATGGGGGGTTTTCCTGGCACATTCCATTCAAATTTACAAGCTAGGAAAACCACTTCCAGAACGGCTCTGCTGCCCTAGTAACCAGATTTGATAATGGAGAAGTGCTCCTGCCTTGTGGCCGTTTAGTACAACAGCAGCTTACTCCCAGTGCTAATGGTTACTAAATATTCACACACATTGCAGGCCTGTAAATGACACCTGCCTTCAAAAAAATGTCCTGGGGACGAAAATCCACCAGAATATTAAAAAGAGGGCAATCTTTCAACAAGATAATTTCAAGAGGTATATTGAACTCACACTTTTTTCTAATACCAGAATAGAAAAACGCCTGGAAAAATGATAAATTTTAGGAATTTTTAAAGACATGCAAACCCAATTTACAAAAACCTATCAGCTCACTCCAGGCAGAATGTCCATCAGCAAAAATGCTGCAAACAATACATGCTGAAGGGATTGTGGAGAAATGTGTACCCTCAGCTGTAAGGGGGACGTGGGAAGAGCCACTAATGAAAACACAATGGAGGTGCTTTGAAAAGGTAAACATTGAGCTACCAGTGAATCAAGCATACCATCTGCTGGGCTTATCACCTGAGAAAATGAGATTCAAAAAGTCACAGGCTGGCAAACCTGTACGCCAGCAATATTTACCATAGTCAACACTTGGAAGCAACAAAAATGTCCATCAACAGAGGAATGCACCAAGAAGAAGTGGTCCTTGTATACAATGGAATATTACTCCAGTAAAAAAATATAAATTAACTTTAAGAAACAAACAAATGTAAGGAGACATCAGCATTTGTGGGTTTATCCGAGCACATTCCACTCTAATTTATAACCGAAGAACACCACTGGCGGGTAGGTCTGTTTCCCAAGTACCAGCGTGGGGAACATAGAAAGGCTGCCACCCTCTGGCCGTTACCTGCAAAAGCAGCTTTAAAGCCTGGGCTAATGGTCACTTCATATGAACAAGTACTGCTGGGCTATAAATGAAACCTGCTCTCAAAATGTCTTGAAGAAGGTAATGGTTAAAATATTTCAAAATGTGACACATACTTTAAGAAAACACTTTGAAGAGCTAAGCCATAATCACAGCTGGAAAAATGAAAAGGACATGCCTTAAAGTTCAATTTCAACGGATTATGAGACACATGCAAATTCAACCACGAAGAGGTATCAGCTCACACCAGTCAGAATAACCATCAGCAAAAAACCACATAGAATAAATGCTAAAGGTGCTGTGGAGAAATGCATACCCTCAACTTTAAGTGGGACGTAATCTGGAAAGAGCCACTAAAGAGAACAGAATGGAGGTGCCTTTAAAAGGTTAACGCTGAGCTACCATATGATCCAGTACACCTATACCTGGACCTATAACCTAAGAAGACAGAATTGGAAAGACACAGGCAGGCAAATCTGCATTGCATAGTATTACAGTAGCCAAGATATGGAAGTAACCAAAAAGTCCACCGACAGATGGGTGGACAAAGAAGAACTGCTACATGTACAGATGGAATATGAGCTAGCGAAAAAATGAAACAATGCCATTTGAAGCACCATAGATGAGTCTAGAAGTAATCACGCAACTTGGAGTAAGTGACAAAGCGAAAGACACATATCCTATCATATCACATACAGGTGTTACCTAAAAATTGATACAAACGAAGATATTTCCACAGAGAAAGGCAATCACAGATTCAGTACAAAAACGTATGGTTCACCAAATGGAAAGGTGTGAGGATTGGATACATCACCATATTGAGGTTAACAGAGATATACAAACACACGTGAAATATATAATCACCAAAGACCTACAGAGTACCAAGAGAAGACTACTGAACATTGTGTCATCACCTACATGGGAAAAGATTCCGAAGAAGAATAGATATATGTATATGTGTGAAAGAACCACATCTTGCACACCTAGAGGAAACAAACCATTGTAATCAAATTTGCTGTGATAAAAAATAAAAATTATGTTAAAAATACGCACAAGAAGTAATGACACATAAACTTCAAGGGCTTTTTCCTGGCACATTCCATTCTAATTTACAACCTAGCACACCACTTCCAATAAGGCTCTGTTGCCCTAGTAATCAGATTTGGTAAAGGAGAAATGCTGCCGCCTTGTGGCCGTTTCCCGCAAGAACAGCTTTAAACCCACAGCTAATGGTCACTTAAAATTCACAAGGACTCAGGGCTGTAAAGGACACCTGCCGTCAAAACTTGTGCTCGGGTAAGGAATGGACAAAAAAATTCAAAAGAGGCAAATGTTTCAAGAAGGTAGTATGAAGAGGTAAGTATTCCTCACTCTCTTTAAAAAAAAAAACAGGAAAATGGATAAAAGCTCAACCTAAGGAATTATTAGACTCAGGCAATCTATTCAACCAAAAGGTTTCAACTCACACCTGTCGACTGACCGTCAGCAAAAAGTCTACAAACAATAAATGCTGATGGGGTTGTAGAGAACTGTGTAACCTCTAGGTGCTGGTGAGATGTAAAGTGGTTAACAGCCAATAATGAGAACAGAAAGGAACTGCGTTTAAAAGTAAAAATTGAGGTACCATTCAATCCAGCAGGCACACCACTGGGCCTCTCACCTGAGAAGACCAGAATCGAAAAGACACACGCTGCAAAAGCTGCACTGCAGCCTTATTCAAAAGAGCCAAGATGGGAAGCAACCAAAATGTCCATCAACGGGTGAATGGATAAAGAAGAAGGGGTCCATGTACACAATGAAATATTAGCCAAGGAAAACAATGAAACACTGCTCTTTGAGGCACCAGAGATGAGCCTGGAGATAATCACAAAACATGAGGTAAGTCGGAAAGCAAAAGACCTCTATCCTATGATATTCCTTATAGGCGTTACCTAATAACTGACACAAATGAACATATTTCCACAGAGAAAGACACTCACAGACTTAGAAAACCAACTATGCTCATCTAAAAGGAAAGGTGGGGGGAATGGATAAATGAGATAAGTGTTACTCTACATATCCAAATACATATTATATACATATTTCAAAGAGACCGACCATATAGCAAGGGAGGTCTACAGAACACTGTAATATTTTACATGGGAAGAGGATCTGTAGAAAAGACATATATAATGTACAAATGAAGCAGATTGTGTACCCCTAGGACAAACAATATTCTAATCTTTACCGCGATTAAAACAATTAACAAAAACAAGAAGTAATGAGACATAAACTTATGGGGGTTTCTCCTGGCACATGCCATATTAATTTACAACCTAGGAACACGACTTCCAGAAAGGCTCTGCTGCCCTAGTACCCAGATTTGGGAATGGAGTAATGCTGCCTTCTTGTGGTCATTTCCCACAACAGCAGCTTTAAACCCACTGCTAAAGGTCACTAAACATTCAGCAACTTGCAGTTCTGTAAATGACACCTGCCCTCCAAATAAATCCTGGGATCAAAAATGGATCAACAATTTCAAAAGAGGGCAACCTTCCAAGAAGACAATTTCAAGAGGTATATTGTACTCACAGTTTTTTTCTTTTAAGAGAAAAGAAAAAGGTGTGGAAAAATGATGTATTTTAGGAATTTTGAAAGACATGCAAACCCAAATTACAAAAACCTATCAGCTCACAGCAGTCAGAATGGCCATCAGCAAAAATGGTTCAAAAAATAAATGCTGAGGGGACTGTGGAGGCATGCGTACACTCGGCTCTAAGGGGGACGTGGTAAGAGCCACTAATGAAAACACAATGGAAGTGCCTTGAAAAGGTCAACATTGAGCTACCCGTCAATCAGTCATACCCACTGCTGGGCCTATCTCCTGAGAAAATGAGAATCAAAACGTCACAGTCTGGAAATCCTGCCCTCCAGCCATATTTAGCATAGCCAACATTTGGAAGCAATGAAAATCTCCATCAACAGAGGAATGCACCAAGAAGAACTGTTCCATTTACACAATGTAATATTACTCCAATAACAAATATAAGTTAAATTTAAAAGACAAACATAAGTAAGGAGACATCAGCATTTGTGGGTTTATTCAGGCACATTCCACTCTAATTTATAACCGAGGAACAACAAGGGCCGGAAGGTCTGTTTCCCTAGTACCAGAGTGGGGAACGTTGAAAGACTGCCGCCCTCTGGCCGTTACCTGCAAAGGCAGGTTTAAGCCTGTGTTAATGGTCACCACAAAATGTCTTGAGGGAGGTAATGGCCAAATAATTTTAAAATAGGACACATACTTTAAGAAAACACTTTGAAGAACTAAGCTGTACTCACAGCCTGAAAAATGAAAAGGACCTGCCTTAAAGCTCAGTTTTAACGGATTGTGAGACACATGCAAATTCAACCACAAAGACGTATCAGCTCACACCAGTCAGAATAACCGTCAGTAAAAAACTACAAAGAATAAATGCTGAAGGTGCTGTGGAGAAATGCAAACCCTCAACTTTAAGTGGGATGTAACCTGGAAAGAGACACTCATGAGAACAGAATGGAGGTGCCTTTAAAAGGTAAACATTGAGCTACCTTATGATCCAGAGGCTTATTCCCGGACCTATAACCTAAGAAGACAGAATTGGAAAGAAAGAGGCAGGCAAATCTGCATTGCACAGTATTACAATAGCCAAGATACGGGAGTCACCAAAAAGTCCACCGACAGATGGGTGGACAAAGAAGAACTGCTACATGTACAGATGGATTATGAGCTAGCGATAAAATGAAACAATGCCATTTGCAGCACCATAGATGAGTCTAGAAGTAATCACGCAACTTGGAGTAAGTGACAAAGCAAAAGACACATATGCTACCATATCAGTTACAGGTGTTACCTACGAATTGATACCAACAAAGATATATCCACGCAGAAAGGCAATCACAGATTCAGTACAAAAACGTATGGTTCACCAAATGGAAAGGTGTGAGGATTGGACACATTACTATACTGGGGTTAACAGACATACAAAAACACATGTGAAATATATAATCACCAAAGACGTACGCAATACCAAGAGAAGACTACTCAACATTGTGTCCTAACCTACATGGGAAAAGGATCCGAAGAAGAATAGATATATGTATATGTATGAAAGAACCACAACTTGCACACCTAGAACAAACAAAACATTGTAATCAAATTTGCTGTGATGAAAAACTAAAAATTAAATTAAAAATACGAACAAGAAGTAATGAGACATAAATTTAATGGCTTTCTCCTGGCACATTCCATTGTAATTTACAACCTAGAACACGACTTCCATTAAGGCTCTGTTGCCCTGGTGACCAGATTTGGTAAAGGAGAAATGCTGCCGCCTTTTGCCGTTTCCCGCAAGAGCGGCTTTTAACCCACAGCTAATGGTCACTTAACATTCACAAGGACTCAGGGCTGTAGAGACACCTGCCCTCAAAACTGTGCTGAGGTAGGGAATGGATTAAAAAATTCAAAACAGGCAAATGTTTCAAGAAGACTGTATGAAGAGGTAAGTTTTACTCACTGTCTTTTCCAAAAAAGGAAAATGGATAAAAGCTCAACCTCAGGAAGTATTAGACTGATGCAATCTAACCTACAAAAAGGTTTCAACTCACACCAGTCGACTGACCATCAGCAAAAAGTCTACAAACAATAAATGCTGAAGGGGTTTTACAGAACTGTGTACCCTCTAGCTGCTGGTGAGATGTAAAGTGGTTAAGAGCCAATAATGAGAACAGAAAGGAGCTGCGATTGAAAGTAAAAATTGAGGTATCATTCAATCCAGCAGGTGCACCACTGGGCCTCTCACCTGAGAAGACCAGAATCGAGAAGACCCGGGCTGCAAAAGCTTCACTGCAGCCTTATTCACTATAGACAAGACAGTGAAGCAACCAAAATGTCCATCCACAGGTGAATGGATAAAGAAGAAGTGGTCCATGTACACAATGGAATATTAGCCATGGAAAACAGTGAAACACTGCTCTTTGAGGCGCCACAGATGAGCCTGGAGATAATCACAAAACATGAGGTCAGTCGGAAAGCAAAAGACCTATATTCTATGATATCACTTATAGGCGTTATCTAATAACTGACACAAATGAACATATTTCCACAGAGAAAGGCACTCACAGACTTAGAAAAAAAAACTATGCTTATCTAAAAGGGAAGGTGGGAGGATTGGATAAATGAAGATTAGCGTTACCATACCGATACAAATACATATTATATACATATATCAAAAAGACCCACCATATAGCAAGGGAGGTCTACGGAACACTCTGTAATAATTGACATGGGAAGAGGATCTCGAAATATATAGATATATATAATGTGTAAGTGAACCAGAGTGTGTACACCTTGGACAGACAACATTCTAAACATTACCCCAATTTAAAAAATTAAAACAACAAACAAGAATTAATCAAACATAAACTTATGGGGGGTTTTCCTGGCACATTCCATTCAAATTTACAAGCTAGGAAAACCACTTCCAGAACGGCTCTGCTGCCCTAGTAACCAGATTTGATAATGGAGAAGTGCTCCTGCCTTGTGGCCGTTTAGTACAACAGCAGCTTACTCCCAGTGCTAATGGTTACTAAATATTCACACACATTGCAGGCCTGTAAATGACACCTGCCTTCAAAAAAATGTCCTGGGGACGAAAATCCACCAGAATATTAAAAAGAGGGCAATCTTTCAACAAGATAATTTCAAGAGGTATATTGAACTCACACTTTTTTCTAATACCAGAATAGAAAAACGCCTGGAAAAATGATAAATTTTAGGAATTTTTAAAGACATGCAAACCCAATTTACAAAAACCTATCAGCTCACTCCAGGCAGAATGTCCATCAGCAAAAATGCTGCAAACAATACATGCTGAAGGGATTGTGGAGAAATGTGTACCCTCAGCTGTAAGGGGGACGTGGGAAGAGCCACTAATGAAAACACAATGGAGGTGCTTTGAAAAGGTAAACATTGAGCTACCAGTGAATCAAGCATACCATCTGCTGGGCTTATCACCTGAGAAAATGAGATTCAAAAAGTCACAGGCTGGCAAACCTGTACGCCAGCAATATTTACCATAGTCAACACTTGGAAGCAACAAAAATGTCCATCAACAGAGGAATGCACCAAGAAGAAGTGGTCCTTGTATACAATGGAATATTACTCCAGTAAAAAAATATAAATTAACTTTAAGAAACAAACAAATGTAAGGAGACATCAGCATTTGTGGGTTTATCCGAGCACATTCCACTCTAATTTATAACCGAAGAACACCACTGGCGGGTAGGTCTGTTTCCCAAGTACCAGCGTGGGGAACATAGAAAGGCTGCCACCCTCTGGCCGTTACCTGCAAAAGCAGCTTTAAAGCCTGGGCTAATGGTCACTTCATATGAACAAGTACTGCTGGGCTATAAATGAAACCTGCTCTCAAAATGTCTTGAAGAAGGTAATGGTTAAAATATTTCAAAATGTGACACATACTTTAAGAAAACACTTTGAAGAGCTAAGCCATAATCACAGCTGGAAAAATGAAAAGGACATGCCTTAAAGTTCAATTTCAACGGATTATGAGACACATGCAAATTCAACCACAAAGAGGTATCAGCTCACACCAGTCAGAATAACCATCAGCAAAAAACCACATAGAATAAATGCTAAAGGTGCTGTGGAGAAATGCATACCCTCAACTTTAAGTGGGACGTAATCTGGAAAGAGCCACTAAAGAGAACAGAATGGAGGTGCCTTTAAAAGGTTAACGCTGAGCTACCATATGATCCAGTACACCTATACCTGGACCTATAACCTAAGAAGACAGAATTGGAAAGACACAGGCAGGCAAATCTGCATTGCATAGTATTACAGTAGCCAAGATATGGAAGTAACCAAAAAGTCCACCGACAGATGGGTGGACAAAGAAGAACTGCTACATGTACAGATGGAATATGAGCTAGCGAAAAAATGAAACAATGCCATTTGAAGCACCATAGATGAGTCTAGAAGTAATCACGCAACTTGGAGTAAGTGACAAAGCGAAAGACACATATCCTATCATATCACATACAGGTGTTACCTAAAAATTGATACAAACGAAGATATTTCCACAGAGAAAGGCAATCACAGATTCAGTACAAAAACGTATGGTTCACCAAATGGAAAGGTGTGAGGATTGGATACATCACCATATTGAGGTTAACAGAGATATACAAACACACGTGAAATATATAATCACCAAAGACCTACAGAGTACCAAGAGAAGACTACTGAACATTGTGTCATCACCTACATGGGAAAAGATTCCGAAGAAGAATAGATATATGTATATGTGTGAAAGAACCACATCTTGCACACCTAGAAGAAACAAACCATTGTAATCAAATTTGCTGTGATAAAAAATAAAAATTATGTTAAAAATACGCACAAGAAGTAATGACACATAAACTTCAAGGGCTTTTTCCTGGCACATTCCATTCTAATTTACAACCTAGCACACCACTTCCAATAAGGCTCTGTTGCCCTAGTAATCAGATTTGGTAAAGGAGAAATGCTGCCGCCTTGTGGTCATTTCCCACAACAGCAGCTTTAAACCCACTGCTAAAGGTCACTAAACATTCAGCAACTTGCAGTTCTGTAAATGACACCTGCCCTCCAAATAAATCCTGGGATCAAAAATGGATCAACAATTTCAAAAGAGGGCAACCTTCCAAGAAGACAATTTCAAGAGGTATATTGTACTCACAGTTTTTTTCTTTTAAGAGAAAAGAAAAAGGTGTGGAAAAATGATGTATTTTAGGAATTTTGAAAGACATGCAAACCCAAATTACAAAAACCTATCAGCTCACAGCAGTCAGAATGGCCATCAGCAAAAATGGTTCAAAAAATAAATGCTGAGGGGACTGTGGAGGCATGCGTACACTCGGCTCTAAGGGGGACGTGGTAAGAGCGACTAATGAAAACACAATGGAAGTGCCTTGAAAAGGTAAACATTGAGCTACCCGTCAATCAGTCATACCCACTGCTGGGCCTATCTCCTGAGAAAATGAGAATCAAAACGTCACAGTCTGGAAATCCTGCCCTCCAGCCATATTTAGCATAGCCAACATTTGGAAGCAATGAAAATCTCCATCAACAGAGGAATGCACCAAGAAGAACTGTTCCATTTACACAATGTAATATTACTCCAATAACAAATATAAGTTAAATTTAAAAGACAAACATAAGTAAGGAGACATCAGCATTTGTGGGTTTATTCAGGCACATTCCACTCTAATTAATAACCGAGGAACAACAAGGGCCGGAAGGTCTGTTTCCCTAGTACCAGAGTGGGGAACGTTGAAAGACTGCCGCCCTCTGGCCGTTACCTGCAAAGGCAGGTTTAAGCCTGTGTTAATGGTCACCACAAAATGTCTTGAGGGAGGTAATGGCCAAATAATTTTAAAATAGGACACATACTTTAAGAAAACACTTTGAAGAACTAAGCTGTACTCACAGCCTGAAAAATGAAAAGGACCTGCCTTAAAGCTCAGTTTTAACGGATTGTGAGACACATGCAAATTCAACCACAAAGACGTATCAGCTCACACCAGTCAGAATAACCGTCAGTAAAAAACTACAAAGAATAAATGCTGAAGGTGCTGTGGAGAAATGCAAACCCTCAACTTTAAGTGGGATGTAACCTGGAAAGAGACACTCATGAGAACAGAATGGAGGTGCCTTTAAAAGGTAAACATTGAGCTACCTTATGATCCAGAGGCTTATTCCCGGACCTATAACCTAAGAAGACAGAATTGGAAAGAAAGAGGCAGGCAAATCTGCATTGCACAGTATTACAATAGCCAAGATACGGGAGTCACCAAAAAGTCCACCGACAGATGGGTGGACAAAGAAGAACTGCTACATGTACAGATGGATTATGAGCTAGCGATAAAATGAAACAATGCCATTTGCAGCACCATAGATGAGTCTAGAAGTAATCACGCAACTTGGAGTAAGTGACAAAGCAAAAGACACATATGCTACCATATCAGTTACAGGTGTTACCTACGAATTGATACCAACAAAGATATATCCACGCAGAAAGGCAATCACAGATTCAGTACAAAAACGTATGGTTCACCAAATGGAAAGGTGTGAGGATTGGACACATTACTATACTGGGGTTAACAGACATACAAAAACACATGTGAAATATATAATCACCAAAGACGTACGCAATACCAAGAGAAGACTACTCAACATTGTGTCCTAACCTACATGGGAAAAGGATCCGAAGAAGAATAGATATATGTATATGTATGAAAGAACCACAACTTGCACACCTAGAACAAACAAAACATTGTAATCAAATTTGCTGTGATGAAAAACTAAAAATTAAATTAAAAATACGAACAAGAAGTAATGAGACATAAATTTAATGGCTTTCTCCTGGCACATTCCATTGTAATTTACAACCTAGAACACGACTTCCATTAAGGCTCTGTTGCCCTGGTGACCAGATTTGGTAAAGGAGAAATGCTGCCGCCTTTTGCCGTTTCCCGCAAGAGCGGCTTTTAACCCACAGCTAATGGTCACTTAACATTCACAAGGACTCAGGGCTGTAGAGACACCTGCCCTCAAAACTGTGCTGAGGTAGGGAATGGATTAAAAAATTCAAAACAGGCAAATGTTTCAAGAAGACTGTATGAAGAGGTAAGTTTTACTCACTGTCTTTTCCAAAAAAGGAAAATGGATAAAAGCTCAACCTCAGGAAGTATTAGACTGATGCAATCTAACCTACAAAAAGGTTTCAACTCACACCAGTCGACTGACCATCAGCAAAAAGTCTACAAACAATAAATGCTGAAGGGGTTTTACAGAACTGTGTACCCTCTAGCTGCTGGTGAGATGTAAAGTGGTTAAGAGCCAATAATGAGAACAGAAAGGAGCTGCGATTGAAAGTAAAAATTGAGGTATCATTCAATCCAGCAGGTGCACCACTGGGCCTCTCACCTGAGAAGACCAGAATCGAGAAGACCCGGGCTGCAAAAGCTTCACTGCAGCCTTATTCACTATAGACAAGACAGTGAAGCAACCAAAATGTCCATCCACAGGTGAATGGATAAAGAAGAAGTGGTCCATGTACACAATGGAATATTAGCCATGGAAAACAGTGAAACACTGCTCTTTGAGGCGCCACAGATGAGCCTGGAGATAATCACAAAACATGAGGTCAGTCGGAAAGCAAAAGACCTATATTCTATGATATCACTTATAGGCGTTATCTAATAACTGACACAAATGAACATATTTCCACAGAGAAAGGCACTCACAGACTTAGAAAAAAAAACTATGCTTATCTAAAAGGGAAGGTGGGAGGATTGGATAAATGAAGATTAGCGTTACCATACCGATACAAATACATATTATATACATATATCAAAAAGACCCACCATATAGCAAGGGAGGTCTACGGAACACTCTGTAATAATTGACATGGGAAGAGGATCTCGAAATATATAGATATATATAATGTGTAAGTGAACCAGAGTGTGTACACCTTGGACAGACAACATTCTAAACATTACCCCAATTTAAAAAATTAAAACAACAAACAAGAATTAATCAAACATAAACTTATGGGGGGTTTTCCTGGCACATTCCATTCAAATTTACAAGCTAGGAAAACCACTTCCAGAACGGCTCTGCTGCCCTAGTAACCAGATTTGATAATGGAGAAGTGCTCCTGCCTTGTGGCCGTTTAGTACAACAGCAGCTTACTCCCAGTGCTAATGGTTACTAAATATTCACACACATTGCAGGCCTGTAAATGACACCTGCCTTCAAAAAAATGTCCTGGGGACGAAAATCCACCAGAATATTAAAAAGAGGGCAATCTTTCAACAAGATAATTTCAAGAGGTATATTGAACTCACACTTTTTTCTAATACCAGAATAGAAAAACGCCTGGAAAAATGATAAATTTTAGGAATTTTTAAAGACATGCAAACCCAATTTACAAAAACCTATCAGCTCACTCCAGGCAGAATGTCCATCAGCAAAAATGCTGCAAACAATACATGCTGAAGGGATTGTGGAGAAATGTGTACCCTCAGCTGTAAGGGGGACGTGGGAAGAGCCACTAATGAAAACACAATGGAGGTGCTTTGAAAAGGTAAACATTGAGCTACCAGTGAATCAAGCATACCATCTGCTGGGCTTATCACCTGAGAAAATGAGATTCAAAAAGTCACAGGCTGGCAAACCTGTACGCCAGCAATATTTACCATAGTCAACACTTGGAAGCAACAAAAATGTCCATCAACAGAGGAATGCACCAAGAAGAAGTGGTCCTTGTATACAATGGAATATTACTCCAGTAAAAAAATATAAATTAACTTTAAGAAACAAACAAATGTAAGGAGACATCAGCATTTGTGGGTTTATCCGAGCACATTCCACTCTAATTTATAACCGAAGAACACCACTGGCGGGTAGGTCTGTTTCCCAAGTACCAGCGTGGGGAACATAGAAAGGCTGCCACCCTCTGGCCGTTACCTGCAAAAGCAGCTTTAAAGCCTGGGCTAATGGTCACTTCATATGAACAAGTACTGCTGGGCTATAAATGAAACCTGCTCTCAAAATGTCTTGAAGAAGGTAATGGTTAAAATATTTCAAAATGTGACACATACTTTAAGAAAACACTTTGAAGAGCTAAGCCATAATCACAGCTGGAAAAATGAAAAGGACATGCCTTAAAGTTCAATTTCAACGGATTATGAGACACATGCAAATTCAACCACGAAGAGGTATCAGCTCACACCAGTCAGAATAACCATCAGCAAAAAACCACATAGAATAAATGCTAAAGGTGCTGTGGAGAAATGCATACCCTCAACTTTAAGTGGGACGTAATCTGGAAAGAGCCACTAAAGAGAACAGAATGGAGGTGCCTTTAAAAGGTTAACGCTGAGCTACCATATGATCCAGTACACCTATACCTGGACCTATAACCTAAGAAGACAGAATTGGAAAGACACAGGCAGGCAAATCTGCATTGCATAGTATTACAGTAGCCAAGATATGGAAGTAACCAAAAAGTCCACCGACAGATGGGTGGACAAAGAAGAACTGCTACATGTACAGATGGAATATGAGCTAGCGAAAAAATGAAACAATGCCATTTGAAGCACCATAGATGAGTCTAGAAGTAATCACGCAACTTGGAGTAAGTGACAAAGCGAAAGACACATATCCTATCATATCACATACAGGTGTTACCTAAAAATTGATACAAACGAAGATATTTCCACAGAGAAAGGCAATCACAGATTCAGTACAAAAACGTATGGTTCACCAAATGGAAAGGTGTGAGGATTGGATACATCACCATATTGAGGTTAACAGAGATATACAAACACACGTGAAATATATAATCACCAAAGACCTACAGAGTACCAAGAGAAGACTACTGAACATTGTGTCATCACCTACATGGGAAAAGATTCCGAAGAAGAATAGATATATGTATATGTGTGAAAGAACCACATCTTGCACACCTAGAAGAAACAAACCATTGTAATCAAATTTGCTGTGATAAAAAATAAAAATTATGTTAAAAATACGCACAAGAAGTAATGACACATAAACTTCAAGGGCTTTTTCCTGGCACATTCCATTCTAATTTACAACCTAGCACACCACTTCCAATAAGGCTCTGTTGCCCTAGTAATCAGATTTGGTAAAGGAGAAATGCTGCCGCCTTGTGGCCGTTTCCCGCAAGAACAGCTTTAAACCCACAGCTAATGGTCACTTAAAATTCACAAGGACTCAGGGCTGTAAAGGACACCTGCCGTCAAAACTTGTGCTGGGGTAAGGAATGGACAAAAAAATTCAAAAGAGGCAAATGTTTCAAGAAGGTAGTATGAAGAGGTAAGTATTCCTCACTCTCTTTAAAAAAAAAACAGGAAAATGGATAAAAGCTCAACCTTAGGAATTATTAGACTCAGGCAATCTATTCAACCAAAAGGTTTCAACTCACACCTGTCGACTGACCGTCAGCAAAAAGTCTACAAACAATAAATGCTGATGGGGTTGTAGAGAACTGTGTAACCTCTAGGTGCTGGTGAGATGTAAAGTGGTTAACAGCCAATAATGAGAACAGAAAGGAACTGCGTTTAAAAGTAAAAATTGAGGTACCATTCAATCCAGCAGGCACACCACTGGGCCTCTCACCTGAGAAGACCAGAATCGAAAAGACACACGCTGCAAAAGCTGCACTGCAGCCTTATTCAAAAGAGCCAAGATGGGAAGCAACCAAAATGTCCATCAACGGGTGAATGGATAAAGAAGAAGGGGTCCATGTACACAATGAAATATTAGCCAAGGAAAACAATGAAACACTGCTCTTTGAGGCACCAGAGATGAGCCTGGAGATAATCACAAAACATGAGGTAAGTCGGAAAGCAAAAGACCTCTATCCTATGATATTCCTTATAGGCGTTACCTAATAACTGACACAAATGAACATATTTCCACAGAGAAAGACACTCACAGACTTAGAAAACCAACTGTGCTCATCTAAAAGGAAAGGTGGGGGGAATGGATAAATGAGAGAAGTGTTACTCTACATATCCAAATACATATTATATACATATTTCAAAGAGACCGACCATATAGCAAGGGAGGTCTACAGAACACTCTGTAATATTTTACATGGGAAGAGGATCTGTAGAAAAGACATATATAACGTACAAATGAAGCAGATTGTGTACCCCTAGGACAAACAATATTCTAATCTTTACCCCGATTAAAACAATTAACAAAAACAAGAAGTAATGAGACATAAACTTATGGGGGTTTCTCCTGGCACATGCCGTATTAATTTACAACCTAGGAACACGACTTCCAGAAAGGCTCTGCTGCCCTAGCACCCAGATTTGGGAAAGGAGTAATGCTGCCTTCCAGTGGTCATTTCCCACAACAGCAGCTTTAAACCCACTGCTAAAGCTCACTAAATATTCACCAACTTGCAATTCTGTAAATGACACCTGCCCTCCAAATAAATCCTGGGACCAAAAATGGATCAACAATTTCAAAAAGGGCAACCTTCCAAGAAGCCAATTTCAAGAGGTATATTGTGCTCACCGTTTTTTTCTTTTAAGAGAAAAGAAAAAGGTGTGGAAAAATGATGTATTTTAGGAATTTTGAAAGACATGCAAACCCAAATTACAAAAACCTATCAGCTCACAGCAGTCAGAATGGCCATCAGCAAAAATGCTTCAAAAAATAAATGCTGAAGTGACTGTCGAGGCATGCGTACACTCGGCTCTAAGGGGGACGTGGTAAGAGCCACTAATGAAAACACAATGGAAGTGCCTTGAAAAGGTCAACATTGAGCTACCCGTCAATCAGTCATACCCACTGCTGGGCCTATCTCCTGAGAAAATGAGAATCAAAACGTCACAGTCTGGAAATCCTGCCCTCCAGCCATATTTAGCATAGCCAACATTTGGAAGCAATGAAAATCTCCATCAACAGAGGAATGCACCAAGAAGAACTGTTCCATTTACACAATGTAATATTACTCCAATAACAAATATAAGTTAAATTTAAAAGACAAACATAAGTAAGGAGACATCAGCATTTGTGGGTTTATTCAGGCACATTCCACTCTAATTTATAACCGAGGAACAACAAGGGCCGGAAGGTCTGTTTCCCTAGTACCAGAGTGGGGAACGTTGAAAGACTGCCGCCCTCTGGCCGTTACCTGCAAAGGCAGGTTTAAGCCTGTGTTAATGGTCACCACAAAATGTCTTGAGGGAGGTAATGGCCAAATAATTTTAAAATAGGACACATATTTTAAGAAAACACTTTGAAGAACTAAGCTGTACTCACAGCCTGAAAAATGAAAAGGACCTGCCTTAAAGCTCAGTTTTAACGGATTGTGAGACACATGCAAATTCAACCACAAAGACGTATCAGCTCACACCAGTCAGAATAACCGTCAGTAAAAAACTACAAAGAATAAATGCTGAAGGTGCTGTGGAGAAATGCAAACCCTCAACTTTAAGTGGGATGTAACCTGGAAAGAGACACTCATGAGAACAGAATGGAGGTGCCTTTAAAAGGTAAACATTGAGCTACCTTATGATCCAGAGGCTTATTCCCGGACCTATAACCTAGGAAGACAGAATTGGAAAGAAAGAGGCAGGCAAATCTGCATTGCACAGTATTACAATAGCCAAGATACGGGAGTCACCAAAAAGTCCACCGACAGATGGGTGGACAAAGAAGAACTGCTACATGTACAGATGGATTATGAGCTAGCGATAAAATGAAACAATGCCATTTGCAGCACCATAGATGAGTCTAGAAGTAATCACGCAACTTGGAGTAAGTGACAAAGCAAAAGACACATATGCTACCATATCAGTTACAGGTGTTACCTACGAATTGATACCAACAAAGATATATCCACGCAGAAAGGCAATCACAGATTCAGTACAAAAACGTATGGTTCACCAAATGGAAAGGTGTGAGGATTGGACACATTACTATACTGGGGTTAACAGACATACAAAAACACATGTGAAATATATAATCACCAAAGACGTACGCAATACCAAGAGAAGACTACTCAACATTGTGTCCTAACCTACATGGGAAAAGGATCCGAAGAAGAATAGATATATGTATATGTATGAAAGAACCACAACTTGCACACCTAGAACAAACAAAACATTGTAATCAAATTTGCTGTGATGAAAAACTAAAAATTAAATTAAAAATACGAACAAGAAGTAATGAGACATAAATTTAATGGCTTTCTCCTGGCACATTCCATTGTAATTTACAACCTAGAACACGACTTCCATTAAGGCTCTGTTGCCCTGGTGACCAGATTTGGTAAAGGAGAAATGCTGCCGCTTTTTGCCGTTTCCCGCAAGAGCGGCTTTTAACCCACAGCTAATGGTCACTTAACATTCACAAGGACTCAGGGCTGTAGAGACACCTGCCCTCAAAACTGTGCTGAGGTAGGGAATGGATTAAAAAATTCAAAACAGGCAAATGTTTCAAGAAGACTGTATGAAGAGGTAAGTTTTACTCACTGTCTTTTCCAAAAAAGGAAAATGGATAAAAGCTCAACCTCAGGAAGTATTAGACTGATGCAATCTAACCTACAAAAAGGTTTCAACTCACACCAGTCGACTGACCATCAGCAAAAAGTCTACAAACAATAAATGCTGAAGGGGTTTTACAGAACTGTGTACCCTCTAGCTGCTGGTGAGATGTAAAGTGGTTAAGAGCCAATAATGAGAACAGAAAGGAGCTGCGATTGAAAGTAAAAATTGAGGTATCATTCAATCCAGCAGGTGCACCACTGGGCCTCTCACCTGAGAAGACCAGAATCGAGAAGACCCGGGCTGCAAAAGCTTCACTGCAGCCTTATTCACTATAGACAAGACAGTGAAGCAACCAAAATGTCCATCCACAGGTGAATGGATAAAGAAGAAGTGGTCCATGTACACAATGGAATATTAGCCATGGAAAACAGTGAAACACTGCTCTTTGAGGCGCCACAGGTGAGCCTGGAGATAATCACAAAACATGAGGTCAGTCGGAAAGCAAAAGACCTATATTCTATGATATCACTTATAGGCGTTATCTAATAACTGACACAAATGAACATATTTCCACAGAGAAAGGCACTCACAGACTTAGAAAAAAAAACTATGCTTATCTAAAAGGGAAGGTGGGAGGATTGGATAAATGAAGATTAGCGTTACCATACCGATACAAATACATATTATATACATATATCAAAAAGACCCACCATATAGCAAGGGAGGTCTACGGAACACTCTGTAATAATTGACATGGGAAGAGGATCTCGAAATATATAGATATATATAATGTGTAAGTGAACCAGAGTGTGTACACCTTGGACAGACAACATTCTAAACATTACCCCAATTTAAAAAATTAAAACAACAAACAAGAATTAATCAAACATAAACTTATGGGGGGTTTTCCTGGCACATTCCATTCAAATTTACAAGCTAGGAAAACCACTTCCAGAACGGCTCTGCTGCCCTAGTAACCAGATTTGATAATGGAGAAGTGCTCCTGCCTTGTGGCCGTTTAGTACAACAGCAGCTTACTCCCAGTGCTAATGGTTACTAAATATTCACACACATTGCAGGCCTGTAAATGACACCTGCCTTCAAAAAAATGTCCTGGGGACGAAAATCCACCAGAATATTAAAAAGAGGGCAATCTTTCAACAAGATAATTTCAAGAGGTATATTGAACTCACACTTTTTTCTAATACCAGAATAGAAAAACGCCTGGAAAAATGATAAATTTTAGGAATTTTTAAAGACATGCAAACCCAATTTACAAAAACCTATCAGCTCACTCCAGGCAGAATGTCCATCAGCAAAAATGCTGCAAACAATACATGCTGAAGGGATTGTGGAGAAATGTGTACCCTCAGCTGTAAGGGGGACGTGGGAAGAGCCACTAATGAAAACACAATGGAGGTGCTTTGAAAAGGTAAACATTGAGCTACCAGTGAATCAAGCATACCATCTGCTGGGCTTATCACCTGAGAAAATGAGATTCAAAAAGTCACAGGCTGGCAAACCTGTACGCCAGCAATATTTACCATAGTCAACACTTGGAAGCAACAAAAATGTCCATCAACAGAGGAATGCACCAAGAAGAAGTGGTCCTTGTATACAATGGAATATTACTCCAGTAAAAAAATATAAATTAACTTTAAGAAACAAACAAATGTAAGGAGACATCAGCATTTGTGGGTTTATCCGAGCACATTCCACTCTAATTTATAACCGAAGAACACCACTGGCGGGTAGGTCTGTTTCCCAAGTACCAGCGTGGGGAACATAGAAAGGCTGCCACCCTCTGGCCGTTACCTGCAAAAGCAGCTTTAAAGCCTGGGCTAATGGTCACTTCATATGAACAAGTACTGCTGGGCTATAAATGAAACCTGCTCTCAAAATGTCTTGAAGAAGGTAATGGTTAAAATATTTCAAAATGTGACACATACTTTAAGAAAACACTTTGAAGAGCTAAGCCATAATCACAGCTGGAAAAATGAAAAGGACATGCCTTAAAGTTCAATTTCAACGGATTATGAGACACATGCAAATTCAACCACGAAGAGGTATCAGCTCACACCAGTCAGAATAACCATCAGCAAAAAACCACATAGAATAAATGCTAAAGGTGCTGTGGAGAAATGCATACCCTCAACTTTAAGTGGGACGTAATCTGGAAAGAGCCACTAAAGAGAACAGAATGGAGGTGCCTTTAAAAGGTTAACGCTGAGCTACCATATGATCCAGTACACCTATACCTGGACCTATAACCTAAGAAGACAGAATTGGAAAGACACAGGCAGGCAAATCTGCATTGCATAGTATTACAGTAGCCAAGATATGGAAGTAACCAAAAAGTCCACCGACAGATGGGTGGACAAAGAAGAACTGCTACATGTACAGATGGAATATGAGCTAGCGAAAAAATGAAACAATGCCATTTGAAGCACCATAGATGAGTCTAGAAGTAATCACGCAACTTGGAGTAAGTGACAAAGCGAAAGACACATATCCTATCATATCACATACAGGTGTTACCTAAAAATTGATACAAACGAAGATATTTCCACAGAGAAAGGCAATCACAGATTCAGTACAAAAACGTATGGTTCACCAAATGGAAAGGTGTGAGGATTGGATACATCACCATATTGAGGTTAACAGAGATATACAAACACACGTGAAATATATAATCACCAAAGACCTACAGAGTACCAAGAGAAGACTACTGAACATTGTGTCATCACCTACATGGGAAAAGATTCCGAAGAAGAATAGATATATGTATATGTGTGAAAGAACCACATCTTGCACACCTAGAAGAAACAAACCATTGTAATCAAATTTGCTGTGATAAAAAATAAAAATTATGTTAAAAATACGCACAAGAAGTAATGACACATAAACTTCAAGGGCTTTTTCCTGGCACATTCCATTCTAATTTACAACCTAGCACACCACTTCCAATAAGGCTCTGTTGCCCTAGTAATCAGATTTGGTAAAGGAGAAATGCTGCCGCCTTGTGGCCGTTTCCCGCAAGAACAGCTTTAAACCCACAGCTAATGGTCACTTAAAATTCACAAGGACTCAGGGCTGTAAAGGACACCTGCCGTCAAAACTTGTGCTCGGGTAAGGAATGGACAAAAAAATTCAAAAGAGGCAAATGTTTCAAGAAGGTAGTATGAAGAGGTAAGTATTCCTCACTCTCTTTAAAAAAAAAAACAGGAAAATGGATAAAAGCTCAACCTAAGGAATTATTAGACTCAGGCAATCTATTCAACCAAAAGGTTTCAACTCACACCTGTCGACTGACCGTCAGCAAAAAGTCTACAAACAATAAATGCTGATGGGGTTGTAGAGAACTGTGTAACCTCTAGGTGCTGGTGAGATGTAAAGTGGTTAACAGCCAATAATGAGAACAGAAAGGAACTGCGTTTAAAAGTAAAAATTGAGGTACCATTCAATCCAGCAGGCACACCACTGGGCCTCTCACCTGAGAAGACCAGAATCGAAAAGACACACGCTGCAAAAGCTGCACTGCAGCCTTATTCAAAAGAGCCAAGATGGGAAGCAACCAAAATGTCCATCAACGGGTGAATGGATAAAGAAGAAGGGGTCCATGTACACAATGAAATATTAGCCAAGGAAAACAATGAAACACTGCTCTTTGAGGCACCAGAGATGAGCCTGGAGATAATCACAAAACATGAGGTAAGTCGGAAAGCAAAAGACCTCTATCCTATGATATTCCTTATAGGCGTTACCTAATAACTGACACAAATGAACATATTTCCACAGAGAAAGACACTCACAGACTTAGAAAACCAACTATGCTCATCTAAAAGGAAAGGTGGGGGGAATGGATAAATGAGATAAGTGTTACTCTACATATCCAAATACATATTATATACATATTTCAAAGAGACCGACCATATAGCAAGGGAGGTCTACAGAACACTGTAATATTTTACATGGGAAGAGGATCTGTAGAAAAGACATATATAATGTACAAATGAAGCAGATTGTGTACCCCTAGGACAAACAATATTCTAATCTTTACCGCGATTAAAACAATTAACAAAAACAAGAAGTAATGAGACATAAACTTATGGGGGTTTCTCCTGGCACATGCCATATTAATTTACAACCTAGGAACACGACTTCCAGAAAGGCTCTGCTGCCCTAGTACCCAGATTTGGGAATGGAGTAATGCTGCCTTCTTGTGGTCATTTCCCACAACAGCAGCTTTAAACCCACTGCTAAAGGTCACTAAACATTCAGCAACTTGCAGTTCTGTAAATGACACCTGCCCTCCAAATAAATCCTGGGATCAAAAATGGATCAACAATTTCAAAAGAGGGCAACCTTCCAAGAAGACAATTTCAAGAGGTATATTGTACTCACAGTTTTTTTCTTTTAAGAGAAAAGAAAAAGGTGTGGAAAAATGATGTATTTTAGGAATTTTGAAAGACATGCAAACCCAAATTACAAAAACCTATCAGCTCACAGCAGTCAGAATGGCCATCAGCAAAAATGGTTCAAAAAATAAATGCTGAGGGGACTGTGGAGGCATGCGTACACTCGGCTCTAAGGGGGACGTGGTAAGAGCCACTAATGAAAACACAATGGAAGTGCCTTGAAAAGGTCAACATTGAGCTACCCGTCAATCAGTCATACCCACTGCTGGGCCTATCTCCTGAGAAAATGAGAATCAAAACGTCACAGTCTGGAAATCCTGCCCTCCAGCCATATTTAGCATAGCCAACATTTGGAAGCAATGAAAATCTCCATCAACAGAGGAATGCACCAAGAAGAACTGTTCCATTTACACAATGTAATATTACTCCAATAACAAATATAAGTTAAATTTAAAAGACAAACATAAGTAAGGAGACATCAGCATTTGTGGGTTTATTCAGGCACATTCCACTCTAATTTATAACCGAGGAACAACAAGGGCCGGAAGGTCTGTTTCCCTAGTACCAGAGTGGGGAACGTTGAAAGACTGCCGCCCTCTGGCCGTTACCTGCAAAGGCAGGTTTAAGCCTGTGTTAATGGTCACCACAAAATGTCTTGAGGGAGGTAATGGCCAAATAATTTTAAAATAGGACACATACTTTAAGAAAACACTTTGAAGAACTAAGCTGTACTCACAGCCTGAAAAATGAAAAGGACCTGCCTTAAAGCTCAGTTTTAACGGATTGTGAGACACATGCAAATTCAACCACAAAGACGTATCAGCTCACACCAGTCAGAATAACCGTCAGTAAAAAACTACAAAGAATAAATGCTGAAGGTGCTGTGGAGAAATGCAAACCCTCAACTTTAAGTGGGATGTAACCTGGAAAGAGACACTCATGAGAACAGAATGGAGGTGCCTTTAAAAGGTAAACATTGAGCTACCTTATGATCCAGAGGCTTATTCCCGGACCTATAACCTAAGAAGACAGAATTGGAAAGAAAGAGGCAGGCAAATCTGCATTGCACAGTATTACAATAGCCAAGATACGGGAGTCACCAAAAAGTCCACCGACAGATGGGTGGACAAAGAAGAACTGCTACATGTACAGATGGATTATGAGCTAGCGATAAAATGAAACAATGCCATTTGCAGCACCATAGATGAGTCTAGAAGTAATCACGCAACTTGGAGTAAGTGACAAAGCAAAAGACACATATGCTACCATATCAGTTACAGGTGTTACCTACGAATTGATACCAACAAAGATATATCCACGCAGAAAGGCAATCACAGATTCAGTACAAAAACGTATGGTTCACCAAATGGAAAGGTGTGAGGATTGGACACATTACTATACTGGGGTTAACAGACATACAAAAACACATGTGAAATATATAATCACCAAAGACGTACGCAATACCAAGAGAAGACTACTCAACATTGTGTCCTAACCTACATGGGAAAAGGATCCGAAGAAGAATAGATATATGTATATGTATGAAAGAACCACAACTTGCACACCTAGAACAAACAAAACATTGTAATCAAATTTGCTGTGATGAAAAACTAAAAATTAAATTAAAAATACGAACAAGAAGTAATGAGACATAAATTTAATGGCTTTCTCCTGGCACATTCCATTGTAATTTACAACCTAGAACACGACTTCCATTAAGGCTCTGTTGCCCTGGTGACCAGATTTGGTAAAGGAGAAATGCTGCCGCCTTTTGCCGTTTCCCGCAAGAGCGGCTTTTAACCCACAGCTAATGGTCACTTAACATTCACAAGGACTCAGGGCTGTAGAGACACCTGCCCTCAAAACTGTGCTGAGGTAGGGAATGGATTAAAAAATTCAAAACAGGCAAATGTTTCAAGAAGACTGTATGAAGAGGTAAGTTTTACTCACTGTCTTTTCCAAAAAAGGAAAATGGATAAAAGCTCAACCTCAGGAAGTATTAGACTGATGCAATCTAACCTACAAAAAGGTTTCAACTCACACCAGTCGACTGACCATCAGCAAAAAGTCTACAAACAATAAATGCTGAAGGGGTTTTACAGAACTGTGTACCCTCTAGCTGCTGGTGAGATGTAAAGTGGTTAAGAGCCAATAATGAGAACAGAAAGGAGCTGCGATTGAAAGTAAAAATTGAGGTATCATTCAATCCAGCAGGTGCACCACTGGGCCTCTCACCTGAGAAGACCAGAATCGAGAAGACCCGGGCTGCAAAAGCTTCACTGCAGCCTTATTCACTATAGACAAGACAGTGAAGCAACCAAAATGTCCATCCACAGGTGAATGGATAAAGAAGAAGTGGTCCATGTACACAATGGAATATTAGCCATGGAAAACAGTGAAACACTGCTCTTTGAGGCGCCACAGATGAGCCTGGAGATAATCACAAAACATGAGGTCAGTCGGAAAGCAAAAGACCTATATTCTATGATATCACTTATAGGCGTTATCTAATAACTGACACAAATGAACATATTTCCACAGAGAAAGGCACTCACAGACTTAGAAAAAAAAACTATGCTTATCTAAAAGGGAAGGTGGGAGGATTGGATAAATGAAGATTAGCGTTACCATACCGATACAAATACATATTATATACATATATCAAAAAGACCCACCATATAGCAAGGGAGGTCTACGGAACACTCTGTAATAATTGACATGGGAAGAGGATCTCGAAATATATAGATATATATAATGTGTAAGTGAACCAGAGTGTGTACACCTTGGACAGACAACATTCTAAACATTACCCCAATTTAAAAAATTAAAACAACAAACAAGAATTAATCAAACATAAACTTATGGGGGGTTTTCCTGGCACATTCCATTCAAATTTACAAGCTAGGAAAACCACTTCCAGAACGGCTCTGCTGCCCTAGTAACCAGATTTGATAATGGAGAAGTGCTCCTGCCTTGTGGCCGTTTAGTACAACAGCAGCTTACTCCCAGTGCTAATGGTTACTAAATATTCACACACATTGCAGGCCTGTAAATGACACCTGCCTTCAAAAAAATGTCCTGGGGACGAAAATCCACCAGAATATTAAAAAGAGGGCAATCTTTCAACAAGATAATTTCAAGAGGTATATTGAACTCACACTTTTTTCTAATACCAGAATAGAAAAACGCCTGGAAAAATGATAAATTTTAGGAATTTTTAAAGACATGCAAACCCAATTTACAAAAACCTATCAGCTCACTCCAGGCAGAATGTCCATCAGCAAAAATGCTGCAAACAATACATGCTGAAGGGATTGTGGAGAAATGTGTACCCTCAGCTGTAAGGGGGACGTGGGAAGAGCCACTAATGAAAACACAATGGAGGTGCTTTGAAAAGGTAAACATTGAGCTACCAGTGAATCAAGCATACCATCTGCTGGGCTTATCACCTGAGAAAATGAGATTCAAAAAGTCACAGGCTGGCAAACCTGTACGCCAGCAATATTTACCATAGTCAACACTTGGAAGCAACAAAAATGTCCATCAACAGAGGAATGCACCAAGAAGAAGTGGTCCTTGTATACAATGGAATATTACTCCAGTAAAAAAATATAAATTAACTTTAAGAAACAAACAAATGTAAGGAGACATCAGCATTTGTGGGTTTATCCGAGCACATTCCACTCTAATTTATAACCGAAGAACACCACTGGCGGGTAGGTCTGTTTCCCAAGTACCAGCGTGGGGAACATAGAAAGGCTGCCACCCTCTGGCCGTTACCTGCAAAAGCAGCTTTAAAGCCTGGGCTAATGGTCACTTCATATGAACAAGTACTGCTGGGCTATAAATGAAACCTGCTCTCAAAATGTCTTGAAGAAGGTAATGGTTAAAATATTTCAAAATGTGACACATACTTTAAGAAAACACTTTGAAGAGCTAAGCCATAATCACAGCTGGAAAAATGAAAAGGACATGCCTTAAAGTTCAATTTCAACGGATTATGAGACACATGCAAATTCAACCACGAAGAGGTATCAGCTCACACCAGTCAGAATAACCATCAGCAAAAAACCACATAGAATAAATGCTAAAGGTGCTGTGGAGAAATGCATACCCTCAACTTTAAGTGGGACGTAATCTGGAAAGAGCCACTAAAGAGAACAGAATGGAGGTGCCTTTAAAAGGTTAACGCTGAGCTACCATATGATCCAGTACACCTATACCTGGACCTATAACCTAAGAAGACAGAATTGGAAAGACACAGGCAGGCAAATCTGCATTGCATAGTATTACAGTAGCCAAGATATGGAAGTAACCAAAAAGTCCACCGACAGATGGGTGGACAAAGAAGAACTGCTACATGTACAGATGGAATATGAGCTAGCGAAAAAATGAAACAATGCCATTTGAAGCACCATAGATGAGTCTAGAAGTAATCACGCAACTTGGAGTAAGTGACAAAGCGAAAGACACATATCCTATCATATCACATACAGGTGTTACCTAAAAATTGATACAAACGAAGATATTTCCACAGAGAAAGGCAATCACAGATTCAGTACAAAAACGTATGGTTCACCAAATGGAAAGGTGTGAGGATTGGATACATCACCATATTGAGGTTAACAGAGATATACAAACACACGTGAAATATATAATCACCAAAGACCTACAGAGTACCAAGAGAAGACTACTGAACATTGTGTCATCACCTACATGGGAAAAGATTCCGAAGAAGAATAGATATATGTATATGTGTGAAAGAACCACATCTTGCACACCTAGAAGAAACAAACCATTGTAATCAAATTTGCTGTGATAAAAAATAAAAATTATGTTAAAAATACGCACAAGAAGTAATGACACATAAACTTCAAGGGCTTTTTCCTGGCACATTCCATTCTAATTTACAACCTAGCACACCACTTCCAATAAGGCTCTGTTGCCCTAGTAATCAGATTTGGTAAAGGAGAAATGCTGCCGCCTTGTGGCCGTTTCCCGCAAGAACAGCTTTAAACCCACAGCTAATGGTCACTTAAAATTCACAAGGACTCAGGGCTGTAAAGGACACCTGCCGTCAAAACTTGTGCTGGGGTAAGGAATGGACAAAAAAATTCAAAAGAGGCAAATGTTTCAAGAAGGTAGTATGAAGAGGTAAGTATTCCTCACTCTCTTTAAAAAAAAAACAGGAAAATGGATAAAAGCTCAACCTTAGGAATTATTAGACTCAGGCAATCTATTCAACCAAAAGGTTTCAACTCACACCTGTCGACTGACCGTCAGCAAAAAGTCTACAAACAATAAATGCTGATGGGGTTGTAGAGAACTGTGTAACCTCTAGGTGCTGGTGAGATGTAAAGTGGTTAACAGCCAATAATGAGAACAGAAAGGAACTGCGTTTAAAAGTAAAAATTGAGGTACCATTCAATCCAGCAGGCACACCACTGGGCCTCTCACCTGAGAAGACCAGAATCGAAAAGACACACGCTGCAAAAGCTGCACTGCAGCCTTATTCAAAAGAGCCAAGATGGGAAGCAACCAAAATGTCCATCAACGGGTGAATGGATAAAGAAGAAGGGGTCCATGTACACAATGAAATATTAGCCAAGGAAAACAATGAAACACTGCTCTTTGAGGCACCAGAGATGAGCCTGGAGATAATCACAAAACATGAGGTAAGTCGGAAAGCAAAAGACCTCTATCCTATGATATTCCTTATAGGCGTTACCTAATAACTGACACAAATGAACATATTTCCACAGAGAAAGACACTCACAGACTTAGAAAACCAACTGTGCTCATCTAAAAGGAAAGGTGGGGGGAATGGATAAATGAGAGAAGTGTTACTCTACATATCCAAATACATATTATATACATATTTCAAAGAGACCGACCATATAGCAAGGGAGGTCTACAGAACACTCTGTAATATTTTACATGGGAAGAGGATCTGTAGAAAAGACATATATAACGTACAAATGAAGCAGATTGTGTACCCCTAGGACAAACAATATTCTAATCTTTACCCCGATTAAAACAATTAACAAAAACAAGAAGTAATGAGACATAAACTTATGGGGGTTTCTCCTGGCACATGCCGTATTAATTTACAACCTAGGAACACGACTTCCAGAAAGGCTCTGCTGCCCTAGCACCCAGATTTGGGAAAGGAGTAATGCTGCCTTCCAGTGGTCATTTCCCACAACAGCAGCTTTAAACCCACTGCTAAAGCTCACTAAATATTCACCAACTTGCAATTCTGTAAATGACACCTGCCCTCCAAATAAATCCTGGGACCAAAAATGGATCAACAATTTCAAAAAGGGCAACCTTCCAAGAAGCCAATTTCAAGAGGTATATTGTGCTCACCGTTTTTTTCTTTTAAGAGAAAAGAAAAAGGTGTGGAAAAATGATGTATTTTAGGAATTTTGAAAGACATGCAAACCCAAATTACAAAAACCTATCAGCTCACAGCAGTCAGAATGGCCATCAGCAAAAATGCTTCAAAAAATAAATGCTGAAGTGACTGTCGAGGCATGCGTACACTCGGCTCTAAGGGGGACGTGGTAAGAGCCACTAATGAAAACACAATGGAAGTGCCTTGAAAAGGTCAACATTGAGCTACCCGTCAATCAGTCATACCCACTGCTGGGCCTATCTCCTGAGAAAATGAGAATCAAAACGTCACAGTCTGGAAATCCTGCCCTCCAGCCATATTTAGCATAGCCAACATTTGGAAGCAATGAAAATCTCCATCAACAGAGGAATGCACCAAGAAGAACTGTTCCATTTACACAATGTAATATTACTCCAATAACAAATATAAGTTAAATTTAAAAGACAAACATAAGTAAGGAGACATCAGCATTTGTGGGTTTATTCAGGCACATTCCACTCTAATTTATAACCGAGGAACAACAAGGGCCGGAAGGTCTGTTTCCCTAGTACCAGAGTGGGGAACGTTGAAAGACTGCCGCCCTCTGGCCGTTACCTGCAAAGGCAGGTTTAAGCCTGTGTTAATGGTCACCACAAAATGTCTTGAGGGAGGTAATGGCCAAATAATTTTAAAATAGGACACATATTTTAAGAAAACACTTTGAAGAACTAAGCTGTACTCACAGCCTGAAAAATGAAAAGGACCTGCCTTAAAGCTCAGTTTTAACGGATTGTGAGACACATGCAAATTCAACCACAAAGACGTATCAGCTCACACCAGTCAGAATAACCGTCAGTAAAAAACTACAAAGAATAAATGCTGAAGGTGCTGTGGAGAAATGCAAACCCTCAACTTTAAGTGGGATGTAACCTGGAAAGAGACACTCATGAGAACAGAATGGAGGTGCCTTTAAAAGGTAAACATTGAGCTACCTTATGATCCAGAGGCTTATTCCCTGACCTATAACCTAGGAAGACAGAATTGGAAAGAAAGAGGCAGGCAAATCTGCATTGCACAGTATTACAATAGCCAAGATACGGGAGTCACCAAAAAGTCCACCGACAGATGGGTGGACAAAGAAGAACTGCTACATGTACAGATGGATTATGAGCTAGCGATAAAATGAAACAATGCCATTTGCAGCACCATAGATGAGTCTAGAAGTAATCATGCAACTTGGAGTAAGTGACAAAGCAAAAGACACATATGCTACCATATCAGTTACAGGTGTTACCTACGAATTGATACCAACAAAGATATATCCACGCAGAAAGGCAATCACAGATTCAGTACAAAAACGTATGGTTCACCAAATGGAAAGGTGTGAGGATTGGACACATTACTATACTGGGGTTAACAGACATACAAAAACACATGTGAAATATATAATCACCAAAGACGTACGCAATACCAAGAGAAGACTACTCAACATTGTGTCCTAACCTACATGGGAAAAGGATCCGAAGAAGAATAGATATATGTATATGTATGAAAGAACCACAACTTGCACACCTAGAACAAACAAAACATTGTAATCAAATTTGCTGTGATGAAAAACTAAAAATTAAATTAAAAATACGAACAAGAAGTAATGAGACATAAATTTAATGGCTTTCTCCTGGCACATTCCATTGTAATTTACAACCTAGAACACGACTTCCATTAAGGCTCTGTTGCCCTGGTGACCAGATTTGGTAAAGGAGAAATGCTGCCGCTTTTTGCCGTTTCCCGCAAGAGCGGCTTTTAACCCACAGCTAATGGTCACTTAACATTCACAAGGACTCAGGGCTGTAGAGACACCTGCCCTCAAAACTGTGCTGAGGTAGGGAATGGATTAAAAAATTCAAAACAGGCAAATGTTTCAAGAAGACTGTATGAAGAGGTAAGTTTTACTCACTGTCTTTTCCAAAAAAGGAAAATGGATAAAAGCTCAACCTCAGGAAGTATTAGACTGATGCAATCTAACCTACAAAAAGGTTTCAACTCACACCAGTCGACTGACCATCAGCAAAAAGTCTACAAACAATAAATGCTGAAGGGGTTTTACAGAACTGTGTACCCTCTAGCTGCTGGTGAGATGTAAAGTGGTTAAGAGCCAATAATGAGAACAGAAAGGAGCTGCGATTGAAAGTAAAAATTGAGGTATCATTCAATCCAGCAGGTGCACCACTGGGCCTCTCACCTGAGAAGACCAGAATCGAGAAGACCCGGGCTGCAAAAGCTTCACTGCAGCCTTATTCACTATAGACAAGACAGTGAAGCAACCAAAATGTCCATCCACAGGTGAATGGATAAAGAAGAAGTGGTCCATGTACACAATGGAATATTAGCCATGGAAAACAGTGAAACACTGCTCTTTGAGGCGCCACAGGTGAGCCTGGAGATAATCACAAAACATGAGGTCAGTCGGAAAGCAAAAGACCTATATTCTATGATATCACTTATAGGCGTTATCTAATAACTGACACAAATGAACATATTTCCACAGAGAAAGGCACTCACAGACTTAGAAAAAAAAACTATGCTTATCTAAAAGGGAAGGTGGGAGGATTGGATAAATGAAGATTAGCGTTACCATACCGATACAAATACATATTATATACATATATCAAAAAGACCCACCATATAGCAAGGGAGGTCTACGGAACACTCTGTAATAATTGACATGGGAAGAGGATCTCGAAATATATAGATATATATAATGTGTAAGTGAACCAGAGTGTGTACACCTTGGACAGACAACATTCTAAACATTACCCCAATTTAAAAAATTAAAACAACAAACAAGAATTAATCAAACATAAACTTATGGGGGGTTTTCCTGGCACATTCCATTCAAATTTACAAGCTAGGAAAACCACTTCCAGAACGGCTCTGCTGCCCTAGTAACCAGATTTGATAATGGAGAAGTGCTCCTGCCTTGTGGCCGTTTAGTACAACAGCAGCTTACTCCCAGTGCTAATGGTTACTAAATATTCACACACATTGCAGGCCTGTAAATGACACCTGCCTTCAAAAAAATGTCCTGGGGACGAAAATCCACCAGAATATTAAAAAGAGGGCAATCTTTCAACAAGATAATTTCAAGAGGTATATTGAACTCACACTTTTTTCTAATACCAGAATAGAAAAACGCCTGGAAAAATGATAAATTTTAGGAATTTTTAAAGACATGCAAACCCAATTTACAAAAACCTATCAGCTCACTCCAGGCAGAATGTCCATCAGCAAAAATGCTGCAAACAATACATGCTGAAGGGATTGTGGAGAAATGTGTACCCTCAGCTGTAAGGGGGACGTGGGAAGAGCCACTAATGAAAACACAATGGAGGTGCTTTGAAAAGGTAAACATTGAGCTACCAGTGAATCAAGCATACCATCTGCTGGGCTTATCACCTGAGAAAATGAGATTCAAAAAGTCACAGGCTGGCAAACCTGTACGCCAGCAATATTTACCATAGTCAACACTTGGAAGCAACAAAAATGTCCATCAACAGAGGAATGCACCAAGAAGAAGTGGTCCTTGTATACAATGGAATATTACTCCAGTAAAAAAATATAAATTAACTTTAAGAAACAAACAAATGTAAGGAGACATCAGCATTTGTGGGTTTATCCGAGCACATTCCACTCTAATTTATAACCGAAGAACACCACTGGCGGGTAGGTCTGTTTCCCAAGTACCAGCGTGGGGAACATAGAAAGGCTGCCACCCTCTGGCCGTTACCTGCAAAAGCAGCTTTAAAGCCTGGGCTAATGGTCACTTCATATGAACAAGTACTGCTGGGCTATAAATGAAACCTGCTCTCAAAATGTCTTGAAGAAGGTAATGGTTAAAATATTTCAAAATGTGACACATACTTTAAGAAAACACTTTGAAGAGCTAAGCCATAATCACAGCTGGAAAAATGAAAAGGACATGCCTTAAAGTTCAATTTCAACGGATTATGAGACACATGCAAATTCAACCACGAAGAGGTATCAGCTCACACCAGTCAGAATAACCATCAGCAAAAAACCACATAGAATAAATGCTAAAGGTGCTGTGGAGAAATGCATACCCTCAACTTTAAGTGGGACGTAATCTGGAAAGAGCCACTAAAGAGAACAGAATGGAGGTGCCTTTAAAAGGTTAACGCTGAGCTACCATATGATCCAGTACACCTATACCTGGACCTATAACCTAAGAAGACAGAATTGGAAAGACACAGGCAGGCAAATCTGCATTGCATAGTATTACAGTAGCCAAGATATGGAAGTAACCAAAAAGTCCACCGACAGATGGGTGGACAAAGAAGAACTGCTACATGTACAGATGGAATATGAGCTAGCGAAAAAATGAAACAATGCCATTTGAAGCACCATAGATGAGTCTAGAAGTAATCACGCAACTTGGAGTAAGTGACAAAGCGAAAGACACATATCCTATCATATCACATACAGGTGTTACCTAAAAATTGATACAAACGAAGATATTTCCACAGAGAAAGGCAATCACAGATTCAGTACAAAAACGTATGGTTCACCAAATGGAAAGGTGTGAGGATTGGATACATCACCATATTGAGGTTAACAGAGATATACAAACACACGTGAAATATATAATCACCAAAGACCTACAGAGTACCAAGAGAAGACTACTGAACATTGTGTCATCACCTACATGGGAAAAGATTCCGAAGAAGAATAGATATATGTATATGTGTGAAAGAACCACATCTTGCACACCTAGAGGAAACAAACCATTGTAATCAAATTTGCTGTGATAAAAAATAAAAATTATGTTAAAAATACGCACAAGAAGTAATGACACATAAACTTCAAGGGCTTTTTCCTGGCACATTCCATTCTAATTTACAACCTAGCACACCACTTCCAATAAGGCTCTGTTGCCCTAGTAATCAGATTTGGTAAAGGAGAAATGCTGCCGCCTTGTGGCCGTTTCCCGCAAGAACAGCTTTAAACCCACAGCTAATGGTCACTTAAAATTCACAAGGACTCAGGGCTGTAAAGGACACCTGCCGTCAAAACTTGTGCTCGGGTAAGGAATGGACAAAAAAATTCAAAAGAGGCAAATGTTTCAAGAAGGTAGTATGAAGAGGTAAGTATTCCTCACTCTCTTTAAAAAAAAAAACAGGAAAATGGATAAAAGCTCAACCTTAGGAATTATTAGACTCAGGCAATCTATTCAACCAAAAGGTTTCAACTCACACCTGTCGACTGACCGTCAGCAAAAAGTCTACAAACAATAAATGCTGATGGGGTTGTAGAGAACTGTGTAACCTCTAGGTGCTGGTGAGATGTAAAGTGGTTAACAGCCAATAATGAGAACAGAAAGGAACTGCGTTTAAAAGTAAAAATTGAGGTACCATTCAATCCAGCAGGCACACCACTGGGCCTCTCACCTGAGAAGACCAGAATCGAAAAGACACACGCTGCAAAAGCTGCACTGCAGCCTTATTCAAAAGAGCCAAGATGGGAAGCAACCAAAATGTCCATCAACGGGTGAATGGATAAAGAAGAAGGGGTCCATGTACACAATGAAATATTAGCCAAGGAAAACAATGAAACACTGCTCTTTGAGGCACCAGAGATGAGCCTGGAGATAATCACAAAACATGAGGTAAGTCGGAAAGCAAAAGACCTCTATCCTATGATATTCCTTATAGGCGTTACCTAATAACTGACACAAATGAACATATTTCCACAGAGAAAGACACTCACAGACTTAGAAAACCAACTATGCTCATCTAAAAGGAAAGGTGGGGGGAATGGATAAATGAGATAAGTGTTACTCTACATATCCAAATACATATTATATACATATTTCAAAGAGACCGACCATATAGCAAGGGAGGTCTACAGAACACTGTAATATTTTACATGGGAAGAGGATCTGTAGAAAAGACATATATAATGTACAAATGAAGCAGATTGTGTACCCCTAGGACAAACAATATTCTAATCTTTACCGCGATTAAAACAATTAACAAAAACAAGAAGTAATGAGACATAAACTTATGGGGGTTTCTCCTGGCACATGCCATATTAATTTACAACCTAGGAACACGACTTCCAGAAAGGCTCTGCTGCCCTAGTACCCAGATTTGGGAATGGAGTAATGCTGCCTTCTTGTGGTCATTTCCCACAACAGCAGCTTTAAACCCACTGCTAAAGGTCACTAAACATTCAGCAACTTGCAGTTCTGTAAATGACACCTGCCCTCCAAATAAATCCTGGGATCAAAAATGGATCAACAATTTCAAAAGAGGGCAACCTTCCAAGAAGACAATTTCAAGAGGTATATTGTACTCACAGTTTTTTTCTTTTAAGAGAAAAGAAAAAGGTGTGGAAAAATGATGTATTTTAGGAATTTTGAAAGACATGCAAACCCAAATTACAAAAACCTATCAGCTCACAGCAGTCAGAATGGCCATCAGCAAAAATGGTTCAAAAAATAAATGCTGAGGGGACTGTGGAGGCATGCGTACACTCGGCTCTAAGGGGGACGTGGTAAGAGCCACTAATGAAAACACAATGGAAGTGCCTTGAAAAGGTCAACATTGAGCTACCCGTCAATCAGTCATACCCACTGCTGGGCCTATCTCCTGAGAAAATGAGAATCAAAACGTCACAGTCTGGAAATCCTGCCCTCCAGCCATATTTAGCATAGCCAACATTTGGAAGCAATGAAAATCTCCATCAACAGAGGAATGCACCAAGAAGAACTGTTCCATTTACACAATGTAATATTACTCCAATAACAAATATAAGTTAAATTTAAAAGACAAACATAAGTAAGGAGACATCAGCATTTGTGGGTTTATTCAGGCACATTCCACTCTAATTTATAACCGAGGAACAACAAGGGCCGGAAGGTCTGTTTCCCTAGTACCAGAGTGGGGAACGTTGAAAGACTGCCGCCCTCTGGCCGTTACCTGCAAAGGCAGGTTTAAGCCTGTGTTAATGGTCACCACAAAATGTCTTGAGGGAGGTAATGGCCAAATAATTTTAAAATAGGACACATACTTTAAGAAAACACTTTGAAGAACTAAGCTGTACTCACAGCCTGAAAAATGAAAAGGACCTGCCTTAAAGCTCAGTTTTAACGGATTGTGAGACACATGCAAATTCAACCCCAAAGACGTATCAGCTCACACCAGTCAGAATAACCGTCAGTAAAAAACTACAAAGAATAAATGCTGAAGGTGCTGTGGAGAAATGCAAACCCTCAACTTTAAGTGGGATGTAACCTGGAAAGAGACACTCATGAGAACAGAATGGAGGTGCCTTTAAAAGGTAAACATTGAGCTACCTTATGATCCAGAGGCTTATTCCCGGACCTATAACCTAAGAAGACAGAATTGGAAAGAAAGAGGCAGGCAAATCTGCATTGCACAGTATTACAATAGCCAAGATACGGGAGTCACCAAAAAGTCCACCGACAGATGGGTGGACAAAGAAGAACTGCTACATGTACAGATGGATTATGAGCTAGCGATAAAATGAAACAATGCCATTTGCAGCACCATAGATGAGTCTAGAAGTAATCACGCAACTTGGAGTAAGTGACAAAGCAAAAGACACATATGCTACCATATCAGTTACAGGTGTTACCTACGAATTGATACCAACAAAGATATATCCACGCAGAAAGGCAATCACAGATTCAGTACAAAAACGTATGGTTCACCAAATGGAAAGGTGTGAGGATTGGACACATTACTATACTGGGGTTAACAGACATACAAAAACACATGTGAAATATATAATCACCAAAGACGTACGCAATACCAAGAGAAGACTACTCAACATTGTGTCCTAACCTACATGGGAAAAGGATCCGAAGAAGAATAGATATATGTATATGTATGAAAGAACCACAACTTGCACACCTAGAACAAACAAAACATTGTAATCAAATTTGCTGTGATGAAAAACTAAAAATTAAATTAAAAATACGAACAAGAAGTAATGAGACATAAATTTAATGGCTTTCTCCTGGCACATTCCATTGTAATTTACAACCTAGAACACGACTTCCATTAAGGCTCTGTTGCCCTGGTGACCAGATTTGGTAAAGGAGAAATGCTGCCGCCTTTTGCCGTTTCCCGCAAGAGCGGCTTTTAACCCACAGCTAATGGTCACTTAACATTCACAAGGACTCAGGGCTGTAGAGACACCTGCCCTCAAAACTGTGCTGAGGTAGGGAATGGATTAAAAAATTCAAAACAGGCAAATGTTTCAAGAAGACTGTATGAAGAGGTAAGTTTTACTCACTGTCTTTTCCAAAAAAGGAAAATGGATAAAAGCTCAACCTCAGGAAGTATTAGACTGATGCAATCTAACCTACAAAAAGGTTTCAACTCACACCAGTCGACTGACCATCAGCAAAAAGTCTACAAACAATAAATGCTGAAGGGGTTTTACAGAACTGTGTACCCTCTAGCTGCTGGTGAGATGTAAAGTGGTTAAGAGCCAATAATGAGAACAGAAAGGAGCTGCGATTGAAAGTAAAAATTGAGGTATCATTCAATCCAGCAGGTGCACCACTGGGCCTCTCACCTGAGAAGACCAGAATCGAGAAGACCCGGGCTGCAAAAGCTTCACTGCAGCCTTATTCACTATAGACAAGACAGTGAAGCAACCAAAATGTCCATCCACAGGTGAATGGATAAAGAAGAAGTGGTCCATGTACACAATGGAATATTAGCCATGGAAAACAGTGAAACACTGCTCTTTGAGGCGCCACAGATGAGCCTGGAGATAATCACAAAACATGAGGTCAGTCGGAAAGCAAAAGACCTATATTCTATGATATCACTTATAGGCGTTATCTAATAACTGACACAAATGAACATATTTCCACAGAGAAAGGCACTCACAGACTTAGAAAAAAAAACTATGCTTATCTAAAAGGGAAGGTGGGAGGATTGGATAAATGAAGATTAGCGTTACCATACCGATACAAATACATATTATATACATATATCAAAAAGACCCACCATATAGCAAGGGAGGTCTACGGAACACTCTGTAATAATTGACATGGGAAGAGGATCTCGAAATATATAGATATATATAATGTGTAAGTGAACCAGAGTGTGTACACCTTGGACAGACAACATTCTAAACATTACCCCAATTTAAAAAATTAAAACAACAAACAAGAATTAATCAAACATAAACTTATGGGGGGTTTTCCTGGCACATTCCATTCAAATTTACAAGCTAGGAAAACCACTTCCAGAACGGCTCTGCTGCCCTAGTAACCAGATTTGATAATGGAGAAGTGCTCCTGCCTTGTGGCCGTTTAGTACAACAGCAGCTTACTCCCAGTGCTAATGGTTACTATATATTCACACACATTGCAGGCCTGTAAATGACACCTGCCTTCAAAAAAATGTCCTGGGGACGAAAATCCACCAGAATATTAAAAAGAGGGCAATCTTTCAACAAGATAATTTCAAGAGGTATATTGAACTCACACTTTTTTCTAATACCAGAATAGAAAAACGCCTGGAAAAATGATAAATTTTAGGAATTTTTAAAGACATGCAAACCCAATTTACAAAAACCTATCAGCTCACTCCAGGCAGAATGTCCATCAGCAAAAATGCTGCAAACAATACATGCTGAAGGGATTGTGGAGAAATGTGTACCCTCAGCTGTAAGGGGGACGTGGGAAGAGCCACTAATGAAAACACAATGGAGGTGCTTTGAAAAGGTAAACATTGAGCTACCAGTGAATCAAGCATACCATCTGCTGGGCTTATCACCTGAGAAAATGAGATTCAAAAAGTCACAGGCTGGCAAACCTGTACGCCAGCAATATTTACCATAGTCAACACTTGGAAGCAACAAAAATGTCCATCAACAGAGGAATGCACCAAGAAGAAGTGGTCCTTGTATACAATGGAATATTACTCCAGTAAAAAAATATAAATTAACTTTAAGAAACAAACAAATGTAAGGAGACATCAGCATTTGTGGGTTTATCCGAGCACATTCCACTCTAATTTATAACCGAAGAACACCACTGGCGGGTAGGTCTGTTTCCCAAGTACCAGCGTGGGGAACATAGAAAGGCTGCCACCCTCTGGCCGTTACCTGCAAAAGCAGCTTTAAAGCCTGGGCTAATGGTCACTTCATATGAACAAGTACTGCTGGGCTATAAATGAAACCTGCTCTCAAAATGTCTTGAAGAAGGTAATGGTTAAAATATTTCAAAATGTGACACATACTTTAAGAAAACACTTTGAAGAGCTAAGCCATAATCACAGCTGGAAAAATGAAAAGGACATGCCTTAAAGTTCAATTTCAACGGATTATGAGACACATGCAAATTCAACCACAAAGAGGTATCAGCTCACACCAGTCAGAATAACCATCAGCAAAAAACCACATAGAATAAATGCTAAAGGTGCTGTGGAGAAATGCATACCCTCAACTTTAAGTGGGACGTAATCTGGAAAGAGCCACTAAAGAGAACAGAATGGAGGTGCCTTTAAAAGGTTAACGCTGAGCTACCATATGATCCAGTACACCTATACCTGGACCTATAACCTAAGAAGACAGAATTGGAAAGACACAGGCAGGCAAATCTGCATTGCATAGTATTACAGTAGCCAAGATATGGAAGTAACCAAAAAGTCCACCGACAGATGGGTGGACAAAGAAGAACTGCTACATGTACAGATGGAATATGAGCTAGCGAAAAAATGAAACAATGCCATTTGAAGCACCATAGATGAGTCTAGAAGTAATCACGCAACTTGGAGTAAGTGACAAAGCGAAAGACACATATCCTATCATATCACATACAGGTGTTACCTAAAAATTGATACAAACGAAGATATTTCCACAGAGAAAGGCAATCACAGATTCAGTACAAAAACGTATGGTTCACCAAATGGAAAGGTGTGAGGATTGGATACATCACCATATTGAGGTTAACAGAGATATACAAACACACGTGAAATATATAATCACCAAAGACCTACAGAGTACCAAGAGAAGACTACTGAACATTGTGTCATCACCTACATGGGAAAAGATTCCGAAGAAGAATAGATATATGTATATGTGTGAAAGAACCACATCTTGCACACCTAGAAGAAACAAACCATTGTAATCAAATTTGCTGTGATAAAAAATAAAAATTATGTTAAAAATACGCACAAGAAGTAATGACACATAAACTTCAAGGGCTTTTTCCTGGCACATTCCATTCTAATTTACAACCTAGCACACCACTTCCAATAAGGCTCTGTTGCCCTAGTAATCAGATTTGGTAAAGGAGAAATGCTGCCGCCTTGTGGTCATTTCCCACAACAGCAGCTTTAAACCCACTGCTAAAGGTCACTAAACATTCAGCAACTTGCAGTTCTGTAAATGACACCTGCCCTCCAAATAAATCCTGGGATCAAAAATGGATCAACAATTTCAAAAGAGGGCAACCTTCCAAGAAGACAATTTCAAGAGGTATATTGTACTCACAGTTTTTTTCTTTTAAGAGAAAAGAAAAAGGTGTGGAAAAATGATGTATTTTAGGAATTTTGAAAGACATGCAAACCCAAATTACAAAAACCTATCAGCTCACAGCAGTCAGAATGGCCATCAGCAAAAATGGTTCAAAAAATAAATGCTGAGGGGACTGTGGAGGCATGCGTACACTCGGCTCTAAGGGGGACGTGGTAAGAGCCACTAATGAAAACACAATGGAAGTGCCTTGAAAAGGTCAACATTGAGCTACCCGTCAATCAGTCATACCCACTGCTGGGCCTATCTCCTGAGAAAATGAGAATCAAAACGTCACAGTCTGGAAATCCTGCCCTCCAGCCATATTTAGCATAGCCAACATTTGGAAGCAATGAAAATCTCCATCAACAGAGGAATGCACCAAGAAGAACTGTTCCATTTACACAATGTAATATTACTCCAATAACAAATATAAGTTAAATTTAAAAGACAAACATAAGTAAGGAGACATCAGCATTTGTGGGTTTATTCAGGCACATTCCACTCTAATTAATAACCGAGGAACAACAAGGGCCGGAAGGTCTGTTTCCCTAGTACCAGAGTGGGGAACGTTGAAAGACTGCCGCCCTCTGGCCGTTACCTGCAAAGGCAGGTTTAAGCCTGTGTTAATGGTCACCACAAAATGTCTTGAGGGAGGTAATGGCCAAATAATTTTAAAATAGGACACATACTTTAAGAAAACACTTTGAAGAACTAAGCTGTACTCACAGCCTGAAAAATGAAAAGGACCTGCCTTAAAGCTCAGTTTTAACGGATTGTGAGACACATGCAAATTCAACCACAAAGACGTATCAGCTCACACCAGTCAGAATAACCGTCAGTAAAAAACTACAAAGAATAAATGCTGAAGGTGCTGTGGAGAAATGCAAACCCTCAACTTTAAGTGGGATGTAACCTGGAAAGAGACACTCATGAGAACAGAATGGAGGTGCCTTTAAAAGGTAAACATTGAGCTACCTTATGATCCAGAGGCTTATTCCCGGACCTATAACCTAAGAAGACAGAATTGGAAAGAAAGAGGCAGGCAAATCTGCATTGCACAGTATTACAATAGCCAAGATACGGGAGTCACCAAAAAGTCCACCGACAGATGGGTGGACAAAGAAGAACTGCTACATGTACAGATGGATTATGAGCTAGCGATAAAATGAAACAATGCCATTTGCAGCACCATAGATGAGTCTAGAAGTAATCACGCAACTTGGAGTAAGTGACAAAGCAAAAGACACATATGCTACCATATCAGTTACAGGTGTTACCTACGAATTGATACCAACAAAGATATATCCACGCAGAAAGGCAATCACAGATTCAGTACAAAAACGTATGGTTCACCAAATGGAAAGGTGTGAGGATTGGACACATTACTATACTGGGGTTAACAGACATACAAAAACACATGTGAAATATATAATCACCAAAGACGTACGCAATACCAAGAGAAGACTACTCAACATTGTGTCCTAACCTACATGGGAAAAGGATCTGAAGAAGAATAGATATATGTATATGTATGAAAGAACCACAACTTGCACACCTAGAACAAACAAAACATTGTAATCAAATTTGCTGTGATGAAAAACTAAAAATTAAATTAAAAATACGAACAAGAAGTAATGAGACATAAATTTAATGGCTTTCTCCTGGCACATTCCATTGTAATTTACAACCTAGAACACGACTTCCATTAAGGCTCTGTTGCCCTGGTGACCAGATTTGGTAAAGGAGAAATGCTGCCGCCTTTTGCCGTTTCCCGCAAGAGCGGCTTTTAACCCACAGCTAATGGTCACTTAACATTCACAAGGACTCAGGGCTGTAGAGACACCTGCCCTCAAAACTGTGCTGAGGTAGGGAATGGATTAAAAAATTCAAAACAGGCAAATGTTTCAAGAAGACTGTATGAAGAGGTAAGTTTTACTCACTGTCTTTTCCAAAAAAGGAAAATGGATAAAAGCTCAACCTCAGGAAGTATTAGACTGATGCAATCTAACCTACAAAAAGGTTTCAACTCACACCAGTCGACTGACCATCAGCAAAAAGTCTACAAACAATAAATGCTGAAGGGGTTTTACAGAACTGTGTACCCTCTAGCTGCTGGTGAGATGTAAAGTGGTTAAGAGCCAATAATGAGAACAGAAAGGAGCTGCGATTGAAAGTAAAAATTGAGGTATCATTCAATCCAGCAGGTGCACCACTGGGCCTCTCACCTGAGAAGACCAGAATCGAGAAGACCCGGGCTGCAAAAGCTTCACTGCAGCCTTATTCACTATAGACAAGACAGTGAAGCAACCAAAATGTCCATCCACAGGTGAATGGATAAAGAAGAAGTGGTCCATGTACACAATGGAATATTAGCCATGGAAAACAGTGAAACACTGCTCTTTGAGGCGCCACAGATGAGCCTGGAGATAATCACAAAACATGAGGTCAGTCGGAAAGCAAAAGACCTATATTCTATGATATCACTTATAGGCGTTATCTAATAACTGACACAAATGAACATATTTCCACAGAGAAAGGCACTCACAGACTTAGAAAAAAAAACTATGCTTATCTAAAAGGGAAGGTGGGAGGATTGGATAAATGAAGATTAGCGTTACCATACCGATACAAATACATATTATATACATATATCAAAAAGACCCACCATATAGCAAGGGAGGTCTACGGAACACTCTGTAATAATTGACATGGGAAGAGGATCTCGAAATATATAGATATATATAATGTGTAAGTGAACCAGAGTGTGTACACCTTGGACAGACAACATTCTAAACATTACCCCAATTTAAAAAATTAAAACAACAAACAAGAATTAATCAAACATAAACTTATGGGGGGTTTTCCTGGCACATTCCATTCAAATTTACAAGCTAGGAAAACCACTTCCAGAACGGCTCTGCTGCCCTAGTAACCAGATTTGATAATGGAGAAGTGCTCCTGCCTTGTGGCCGTTTAGTACAACAGCAGCTTACTCCCAGTGCTAATGGTTACTAAATATTCACACACATTGCAGGCCTGTAAATGACACCTGCCTTCAAAAAAATGTCCTGGGGACGAAAATCCACCAGAATATTAAAAAGAGGGCAATCTTTCAACAAGATAATTTCAAGAGGTATATTGAACTCACACTTTTTTCTAATACCAGAATAGAAAAACGCCTGGAAAAATGATAAATTTTAGGAATTTTTAAAGACATGCAAACCCAATTTACAAAAACCTATCAGCTCACTCCAGGCAGAATGTCCATCAGCAAAAATGCTGCAAACAATACATGCTGAAGGGATTGTGGAGAAATGTGTACCCTCAGCTGTAAGGGGGACGTGGGAAGAGCCACTAATGAAAACACAATGGAGGTGCTTTGAAAAGGTAAACATTGAGCTACCAGTGAATCAAGCATACCATCTGCTGGGCTTATCACCTGAGAAAATGAGATTCAAAAAGTCACAGGCTGGCAAACCTGTACGCCAGCAATATTTACCATAGTCAACACTTGGAAGCAACAAAAATGTCCATCAACAGAGGAATGCACCAAGAAGAAGTGGTCCTTGTATACAATGGAATATTACTCCAGTAAAAAAATATAAATTAACTTTAAGAAACAAACAAATGTAAGGAGACATCAGCATTTGTGGGTTTATCCGAGCACATTCCACTCTAATTTATAACCGAAGAACACCACTGGCGGGTAGGTCTGTTTCCCAAGTACCAGCGTGGGGAACATAGAAAGGCTGCCACCCTCTGGCCGTTACCTGCAAAAGCAGCTTTAAAGCCTGGGCTAATGGTCACTTCATATGAACAAGTACTGCTGGGCTATAAATGAAACCTGCTCTCAAAATGTCTTGAAGAAGGTAATGGTTAAAATATTTCAAAATGTGACACATACTTTAAGAAAACACTTTGAAGAGCTAAGCCATAATCACAGCTGGAAAAATGAAAAGGACATGCCTTAAAGTTCAATTTCAACGGATTATGAGACACATGCAAATTCAACCACGAAGAGGTATCAGCTCACACCAGTCAGAATAACCATCAGCAAAAAACCACATAGAATAAATGCTAAAGGTGCTGTGGAGAAATGCATACCCTCAACTTTAAGTGGGACGTAATCTGGAAAGAGCCACTAAAGAGAACAGAATGGAGGTGCCTTTAAAAGGTTAACGCTGAGCTACCATATGATCCAGTACACCTATACCTGGACCTATAACCTAAGAAGACAGAATTGGAAAGACACAGGCAGGCAAATCTGCATTGCATAGTATTACAGTAGCCAAGATATGGAAGTAACCAAAAAGTCCACCGACAGATGGGTGGACAAAGAAGAACTGCTACATGTACAGATGGAATATGAGCTAGCGAAAAAATGAAACAATGCCATTTGAAGCACCATAGATGAGTCTAGAAGTAATCACGCAACTTGGAGTAAGTGACAAAGCGAAAGACACATATCCTATCATATCACATACAGGTGTTACCTAAAAATTGATACAAACGAAGATATTTCCACAGAGAAAGGCAATCACAGATTCAGTACAAAAACGTATGGTTCACCAAATGGAAAGGTGTGAGGATTGGATACATCACCATATTGAGGTTAACAGAGATATACAAACACACGTGAAATATATAATCACCAAAGACCTACAGAGTACCAAGAGAAGACTACTGAACATTGTGTCATCACCTACATGGGAAAAGATTCCGAAGAAGAATAGATATATGTATATGTGTGAAAGAACCACATCTTGCACACCTAGAGGAAACAAACCATTGTAATCAAATTTGCTGTGATAAAAAATAAAAATTATGTTAAAAATACGCACAAGAAGTAATGACACATAAACTTCAAGGGCTTTTTCCTGGCACATTCCATTCTAATTTACAACCTAGCACACCACTTCCAATAAGGCTCTGTTGCCCTAGTAATCAGATTTGGTAAAGGAGAAATGCTGCCGCCTTGTGGCCGTTTCCCACAAGAACAGCTTTAAACCCACAGCTAATGGTCACTTAAAATTCACAAGGACTCAGGGCTGTAAAGGACACCTGCCGTCAAAACTTGTGCTCGGGTAAGGAATGGACAAAAAAATTCAAAAGAGGCAAATGTTTCAAGAAGGTAGTATGAAGAGGTAAGTATTCCTCACTCTCTTTAAAAAAAAAACAGGAAAATGGATAAAAGCTCAACCTTAGGAATTATTAGACTCAGGCAATCTATTCAACCAAAAGGTTTCAACTCACACCTGTCGACTGACCGTCAGCAAAAAGTCTACAAACAATAAATGCTGATGGGGTTGTAGAGAACTGTGTAACCTCTAGGTGCTGGTGAGATGTAAAGTGGTTAACAGCCAATAATGAGAACAGAAAGGAACTGCGTTTAAAAGTAATAATTGAGGTACCATTCAATCCAGCAGGCACACCACTGGGCCTCTCACCTGAGAAGACCAGAATCGAAAAGACACACGCTGCAAAAGCTGCACTGCAGCCTTATTCAAAAGAGCCAAGATGGGAAGCAACCAAAATGTCCATCAACGGGTGAATGGATAAAGAAGAAGGGGTCCATGTACACAATGAAATATTAGCCAAGGAAAACAATGAAACACTGCTCTTTGAGGCACCAGAGATGAGCCTGGAGATAATCACAAAACATGAGGTAAGTCGGAAAGCAAAAGACCTCTATCCTATGATATTCCTTATAGGCGTTACCTAATAACTGACACAAATGAACATATTTCCACAGAGAAAGACACTCACAGACTTAGAAAACCAACTATGCTCATCTAAAAGGAAAGGTGGGGGGAATGGATAAATGAGATAAGTGTTACTCTACATATCCAAATACATATTATATACATATTTCAAAGAGACCGACCATATAGCAAGGGAGGTCTACAGAACACTGTAATATTTTACATGGGAAGAGGATCTGTAGAAAAGACATATATAATGTACAAATGAAGCAGATTGTGTACCCCTAGGACAAACAATATTCTAATCTTTACCCCGATTAAAACAATTAACAAAAACAAGAAGTAATGAGACATAAACTTATGGGGGTTTCTCCTGGCACATGCCGTATTAATTTACAACCTAGGAACACGACTTCCAGAAAGGCTCTGCTGCCCTAGTACCCAGATTTGGGAATGGAGTAATGCTGCCTTCTTGTGGTCATTTCCCACAACAGCAGCTTTAAACCCACTGCTAAAGGTCACTAAACATTCAGCAACTTGCAGTTCTGTAAATGACACCTGCCCTCCAAATAAATCCTGGGATCAAAAATGGATCAAAAATTTCAAAAGAGGGCAACCTTCCAAGAAGCCAATTTCAAGAGGTATATTGTACTCACCGTTTTTTTCTTTTAAGAGAAAAGAAAAAGGTGTGGAAAAATGATGTATTTTAGGAATTTTGAAAGACATGCAAACCCAAATTACAAAAACCTATCAGCTCACAGCAGTCAGAATGGCCATCAGCAAAAATGCTTCAAAAAATAAATGCTGAAGGGACTGTGGAGGCATGCGTACACTCGGCTCTAAGGGGGACGTGGTAAGAGCCACTAATGAAAACACAATGGAAGTGCCTTGAAAAGGTAAACATTGAGCTACCCGTCAATCAGTCATACCCACTGCTGGGCCTATCTCCTGAGAAAATGAGAATCAAAACGTCACAGGCTGGCAATCCTGCCCTCCAGCCATATTTAGCATAGCCAACATTTGGAAGCAATGAAAGTGTCCATCAACAGAGGAATGCACCAAGAAGAACTGTTCCATTTACACAATGTAATATTACTCCAATAATAAATATAAGTTAAATTTAAAAGTCAAACATAAGTAAGGTGACATCAGCATTTGTGGGTTTATTCAGTCATATTCCAGTCTAATTTATAACCGAGGAACAACAATGGCCGGAAGGTCTGTTTCCCTAGTACCAGAGTGGGGAATGTTGAAAGACTGCCGCCCTCTGGCCGTTACCTGCAAACGCAGGTTTAAGCCTGTGTTAATGGTCACCACAAAATGTCTTGAGGGAGGTAATGGCCAAATAATTTTAAAATAGGACACATACTTTAAGAAAACACTTTGAAGAACTAAGCTGTACTCACAGCCTGAAAAATGAAAAGGACCTGCCTTAAAGCTCAGTTTTAACGGATTATGAGACACATGCAAATTCAACCACAAAGACGTATCAGCTCACACCAGTCAGAATAACCGTCAGTAAAAAACTACAAAGAATAAATGCTGAAGGTGCTGTGGAGAAATGCAAACCCTCAACTTTAAGTGGGATGTAACCTGGAAAGAGCCACTCATGAGAACAGAATGGAGGTGCCTTTAAAAGGTAAACATTGAGCTACCTTATGATCCAGAGGCTTATTCCCGGACCTATAACCTAAGAGGACAGAATTGGAAAGAAAGAGGCAGGCAAATCTGCATTGCACAGTATTACAATAGCCAAGATACGGGAGTCACCAAAAAGTCCACCGACA